>NW_026731557.1:5000-210000 GCF_028476545.2 Physella acuta
TAGTCCCGGGCGATTCCATTTTTTTAAAACTAGGGGTGTTAGGTTATTTTTTTTTCCTCTCGATTGCTGAATATCGATTTATGTAAAGGGTAAAATGTAGCGGATATAGAATCCATTCTAACACTTCCCCCTTCCTAGCCCCCACCCCCCATAAAGACAGAGGTGTTTCTATATTTAACGCTTCATGTGACTGTTTAGCCTCTAGAGAAAAGTTCGCCAGGATTCGCCTCTGAACTATGATGTACTTTAGCACAGCGGAGTTTTGTACTTTGTCGTCTGCCATGGCCGCCATACTTCTTCCCCCTCCCCCCATCTCCCCCACCCCTCGTCTCATATTTTCTGTCTCGTTTTTCCGATTTCTAAGAAGACAGAAAGCTTCCAAAGTTTTTCACGTAAAAGAAAGGGAAAGTTAACGATTAGTGCGATTGATTGCTGCAGTGAAAGGGTATAATTAAGAGAGGGGGGGGGGGGGTGGGTGTGGGGTGCGTGGGGATGGGTGGGTGGGTGGGGCGTTTTTGTGGAGAGTGTGGATTGTGTGGGTGGAGAGTGTGGATTGTGTGGGTAGGTGGGGTGGAGAGTGTGGGTGAGTTGGGGTGGGTGAAGAGTGGATTGTTGGGTGGAGGGTGTGGGTAGGTGGGTGGAGGGGTGGGTGAGTTGGGGTGGGTGAAGAGTGGATTGTTGGGTGGAGTGTGTGGATTGGGTGGGTCGATTGGGTGGGTGGATGGTGTGGATTGGGTGAGTGTGGGGGTACGAGGGTTAAGGGATGAAGATGTGTGAGGATAAATTTAGTGAAGAATTTGGTGTGGTAGAACAAATGGAAGACTTCTTTTTTTTTTCTCCCCCCCCCCCCCCCCTTAGGATTTTTCTTTTAAACACAGGGCATATAAAATGTTGTCCAGACCGTCTTACTCATGTGGTCTGACGATAGAGCGCATAACATCTACACAAGTCTCAGTGTTCGGATCTACCGCTCGATACTACAGTAACCCACCCAGCTTTGATGTGTCCCTGATGGGCAAAGTGCTGACCTTCGTACGCCGAGGCTCACTGACACAGGTGAACTCTACTTCACCATCCCCTATGGACCGTACGTTTCGAAAAAGGTACTTTACTAAATTTACTTGAAGCTTTAAAATATAGAGACAGGACATGGAAGATTGAAGATCAAAATCAAGTTGTGTCCTTCTAATACCCCTTGGCTCACCCTAGGGTGGACGACTCTCCCCCCTCCCCCTCTTCCCCCCCCCCCCCCACATCCCTGCACTGATCTCAAGAGAGAGAGAGAGAGAGTGAGAGCGAGAGAGACAACACATCTTTAATTATAGCGAGCTGACACTCTGTATGCTCATATGTAAACAAATGCTGGGGAGAGCGGGGTTGTTATTGTTTTTAATTACTAAATTTTTAATTACTTACTTATGCAAATTAAGTGGTACATAATCCTGTCTGATAGAAATGTAAATTTTTGTTAGTTTTCTGTTTACAGTGTTTGTAGTAAATAATTTGTTTTTAATCTAAAACTCGCATTTAAGAGACGTTATTGCTAATCTTACACTCGAGGGATGCGAGAGAGAAGGAAAGAGAGAAGAGAGAGAAGGAGGCAGAGAAAAGAGGGAAAATGAAACTGAGAAAAGGAAAAAGATTGAGAAGGAGAGAGAAAAGTGAATGAAAAAATTGCACGAATTCACTTAAAAATCTCCTTACAATAGTTAAAAAAAAATAATTAGAATAAATTCATTTGAAATCTCTTCATTTTAAACTCCCTTTCAATCTCCTTACATAGTTAGTTACGAGCGTTGTGTATATGTCCACCAAAAATTACCTTCCTTACATGCGTAATTACCTTCACCCCATCACGTGACATGATGCAATCGCTAACCACCCACCCACCCCCCTTTTTTTTAACCGGACTGCCGGCTTAAACACGCAATTCCTTGAACTGAACTAAGGGAGACGATCCGTTTGTGAAAAATTTAGTAAAGGGCGGCTGTGTGTGTGATGGGGGGGGGGGGAGGGTAATTAAGAGTCACCTGTTTTTAAAATTCTAATTAGTTGGTCAAGCGATAGAAGCTGTTTACAGTGTTAAACTAAAATATTATATAGTTTGTTGACTAACTCCCCCCCCCCCCCCCCCCCCACCCAACCCTCCTTCTCGCGCCCTCGCTCTTCTACACCCTTAAAATAGACATTTGTAGTTATATTGTACCTGTCTGGACCTACGCTCATGGTATACACAAATGTCATTTAAAATAACGTACATCAAACCCAAATGAACCTTTAATTAAAACATAAATTAATGAATTAAGTATGCCTTTGATCTCGATCTTGTATTGTTATGCAAATCACCCATATGATGCCCTGTATAGGATTTTTTAAGTGGTACATTTTTACGCATGTTTCGTTCATATATATATATATATATATATATATATATATATATATATATATATATATATATATATATATATATATGTATATATATATATATATATATATATATATATATATATACATACATACACATATATATATATACATATATACATATATATATATATATATATATATATATATATATATATATATATATATATATATATATATATATATCACTATCACCATCACCACCACCACCCCCCATCCCCACCACCATCACCTCCATAAAAATCACCACCATCACCACAACCAACACCACTATCACCACCACCACTAGAATATTCTAATTCTTTTCTCTCACGAGCTTTTTTTTTTCTCAAGGCATTTAAAACCAAAATAGCCATGACGCGTTGAACGGCACTGATAAGGATAGTTACAGTGTGGGGGTGGGAGGGGGGAGGGGGGGAGGTAAATCAGGGGCGATGGCAAGGGAGGGGGAGTGAACACAAAAAGTGTAGGAAGCCAGGAGCCACGAGAGGGCTGACATGCACTTTTATCCGTTTCAATCATTGCCACTCAGTTGTCTCCCCCCCCCCCCCTCACTACCTCCCCCACACACGCTAATTACAATTAATAAACAGGTACCGATATAGCAGGTATTAAATGTGTGTTGACATTTTTAAAAAAATACTTTCAAATTGATTTTATTTTTATACTTGTAAAATCATGTTTCTTTTATTTTTTAAAAAAAAATAGCTAGTTACTAAAAAACTATAAACTGTGGCGTTTAAACGAAATCAATAATGCTGGGTTGGGTATCAATACGTTAATATGATTCGTTGGCGTTCACGCATGCGCTGTAAAGTAAACATACCACAAAAAATTAACGTTAGAAGTCAGCCTTGAAAAAAAAATGTACTTTAAGCGGATACGACGCTCTTGTGAAGCGTAGTACACATTTTTAGGTCCAATTTTTTTGTTTACCTTTTTTTTCTTATTCTACATCACATAGTTAAAATATTTGGCTGTGGGGGATGATTTTAAGGCTATTCTGGATATTGGCTGAACTTAAAGACTTCGTGCCTCGATTTGGTAAGGTCGGTTGTAGAGGAGGCGAGGAGGGGGGTGTTAAGGGGGGGGAAGGAGAAATGTAGCGCAGACGTTGTCAACATCTTCGGCGTGACGAGGGAGGTCACGGCGGGGTCAGGGTAACTCGTCACGGGGAAGGTCAAGGTAAAATCGATACGGCGTTTTGTTTTATTTCTTGTTGTTTTTTTTTTTTTTACTTTATTGTCGTCAGAAGAAAAAAAAAAGCTGTAGAATAAAAATAAAAAAAAAAACAGAAGCAGCGATGTGATGGATTTGGCCATTGAGGAATAGAAGAATGAATGGGTGTTGTCTGGTGGCCGGTTATCTTTGTTGAATGGATGGGGGGGGGGGGGGGTACATGGTAGGGTTTTTATTCTCGATACTGACAATTTCTGCTGCAGCAAATTACAAGCAGTGTTTCTTTCAGACTTTTTTTTCTCCGGGGGGGGGGGGGGGGATATGATATTTTCGTGGGGGGGGGGGGGAATTGGAAAAAGTATATATTTTCTATTCGTTCGTGGGGGGGGGGGGGGGGGTTGCGGTAGACTTTCTTCGGAGGGGGGGGGGATGACGATGCCGCCCCGAAAAGATGCCTCTAAGAAACTCTGCTCACAAGCGCATTCTTTATATATATATATATATATATATATATATATATATATATATATATATATATATATATATATATATATATATATACAGAGAGATCTATAGAATTGGGGATCAAGCTTGAAATCTCTCTTACCGAATAAAAATACTGGGATGGTAAGATCAATAGTACATTAACAACGTTTTCGTAGGCTCTGTGGTGTAGGGGATGGGCGGTGTGTGGCATGGATGTGGTGGGGCATGGGCTGAGTGGTTGGTGAGGGGAATGAGTGGTGTGGGTGGTGGGTGGTGTGGGTCGTGGGTGGTTAGGGTCGTGTGGGGGTGAGCGGCATGGATGTTGTTTTTGGTTAGGAGCATGGGTGGTGTTGTTGGTGTGTGGTATGGGTGATGTGGAGCAAGGTTGGTGTGGGAGTAATGACAAGATGTAAATGAAATGTAAAATAGGGCGTGTCTCTGTTCAGAATGAAAGATGTTGTGTGGGGATAGGGGAGTGTGACAGGGTTTGGGAGGGAGGGGGGGTAAGTAAAAATGTGGAAGAAGTGTGGGTGTTGTGGGATGTGAGGTAGAATTAATGCGTAAGGTAATGTGAGGTAGAGTGTGTGGGATTATGTGGGGTACACATTAGCTATTATTGTGTTGGGGTAAAAATTGTGTGTGAATTGTGAGGGGTTTCAGAGGTAAAGATTGTGTGGGGTTGTGTGAAGTAAAGATTGTGTGGGGTTGTGTGAGGTAAAGATTGTGTGGGGTTGTGTGAGGTAAAGATTGTGTGGGGTTGTGTGAGGTAAAGATTGTGTGGGGTTGTGTGAGGTAAAGATTTGCGGGGTTGAAAATGTATCGTGCTCTGTGGTGTAGACATTGTGTGGGTTGTGTGGTGTAGACATTGTGTAGGTTGTGTGGTGTAGAAATAATGTGGGTTGTGTGAGGTAGACATTTGTGGAGTAAGCTGGGACAGTTTCTTGGATACATGTTGTATTTGATATACTGTATACAGTGTGGGGTACGCATGGTGTGAGGGTGCGTATAGTGTGAGGGTGCATAAAGTATGGGAACCTATAAAAAAGTACCGCTAAAGAGATGAAATACCAAGGGCTGCTTTATTGATTTGACTTTTTTAAATTATTAATGGCACACAATTATTCCATAAAATTTCTGTAGGCGTTGAACGACTTTAAAACAATGCATGTGGACCATTACTACAAGTCAAACTCGATCAGTTTTATCGAAAAAAACACGACACTTTTGCCAGCGCAAAGCCCTACCAAATTGACATTTTTTTCTGTTTAATTTCTCCCAATCCCACTTTTTAGTGTGCACTTGTTTACATTGAAAAAAAAGACATCAAATTGTATTGGTTGTAAAATTGAATTCACGGGGCTGGCCCGTGGCTCTGGTGTAAACACTGTGTGGCCCGAGTTCAATTGCGGGCCCTGGTTCCTGTCATAGGTTACTCAATAACAAATTACGTCACAGCGTGACGTCATTCCCCCCGTCATAAAGTTGACAGGAAAAAAATAGCGTCCAGTCCGGTTGACTGTGCTCTTGGGGTACTTTAGAGAGAGAGGACACTAGGGGTTTCTTCCTACTGGCTATATTTAGCGGTGGAATAAATAGAAGGAAAAAAAAATTCGTTTGGATCAAAACATGTAAATGGTCCGTAGTTCGCCTCGCTTAAAAAAACTGGTAACTGAATCTTAGAGATAACGAAATAAACATGATACTGTTGACTTTTTGAGGGGAGGATATCATACAAAGTGCAGAGGGTTGTTTAAAAAGTATGGGTTGATTAAAATGTTTTATGTAAACAAATTATATTTATTAGTCTAATTTGTTTAAATTTGTTGAATAAACGAAATGATTATTTTTTACGATGCGTGGATTAATTAAAATTTACTCTGCACACAATATATAATTAATAATTAATAAAAGAGTTGGATGTAAGTGTATATTGCATTTGGTTAAGTGGATACGTAAAACAGATCGCCAGGCAGTGGCGTAGCGAGGTCGGGTGTCACCCCTCCCGGGGACAAACTTTCAGTTTTCAATTTGCACCCCCCCCCCCCTCAAACTTTCGATTTCCACCTCTTAAAAGACCATTTAACACTCGAATTAATTTTGCTATTTTTTGCCTTGGTGTCACCCCCCTAAATGGTGTCACCCAGTGCGGTTCGCACCCCCCCCCCCCCCCCCCCCTTGCTACGCCTCTGTCGCCAGGTAATGGATTTCTGGGTGGATAAATAGAATGATTGGGTATGTTGATATAAGGTGGATATAAGTATTACAGCAGTGGATAAATACTTGACCATAATATAGAAGACGCTAACCCAGGAGATAAATGATGAATGAATTCATCATGATGTTACATGTTCATATATCATGATGTTACATGTTCATATATCATTATGTTACATGTTCATATATCATGATGTTACATGTTCATATATCATGATGTTACATGTTCATATATCATGATGTTACATGTTCATATATCATGATGTTACATGTTCATATATCATGATGTTACATGTTCATATATCATGATGTTACATGTTCATATATCATGATGTTATATGTTCATATATCATGCTGTTATATGTTCATATATCATGATGTTACATGTTCATATATCATGATGTTACATGTTCATATATCATGATGTTACATGTTCATATATCATGATGTTACATGTTCATATATCATGATGTTACATGTTCATATATCATGATGTTACATGTTCATATATCATGATGTTACATGTTCATATATCATGATGTTACATGTTCATATATCATGATGTTACATGTTCATATATCATGATGTTACATGTTCATATATCATGCTGTTACATGTTCATATATCATGCTGTTATATGTTCATATATCATGATTCATGTTCATATATCATGTTACATATTCATATATAATGATTCATGATCATATATCATGATAGGCCTACGTGTTCACATATCCGGTTCATCAACACATGGATACGTATGCAGTTGGTTGGAAATCTAGACAGTCTGGAAAGGACAAACTTCCCTAATGATATCCTTGAATCCCATGCACAACCTGGGCTATTTTTAGCCCCTCCATTGTCCTCCTTTTAAAAAGACGTTCTATAAATAGCCTAATGTAGGCTGAGGAACAAGGACTGTGTATTATAGTTCAAGAGAAAGATTTCAATAGAGACACGCTTGTCTCTGCCGTGTCGAAATGGCGGCCGTCTATTTTTAGATAACATTAGATAAAACATTCGATCGAAAGTATAGATTACCGATAGGTATTGATTTTAATTTCAAAGGAATTTTTTTTTTTAATTTAGATTAAATCAGGCTGTGGGAAGTGCTTAGTGAAAGCACAGGGTGATGGAGGGGTGCGGGGTGGGGGAGGGATTAAAAATAGATTTGCTTACTCCACCATTTTTTTTTTAAGTTAGAAGCAAGTTGGGAAATTTTATATTCCCAGATTAATTCTAGAGCTGAATGCATACTCCACGACATTTGTATACAAAGTTAGACGTTAGTCGGGACATTTTAAATTCACAGGTTATAGATTAATTACATGCCTGTGCGTAAATATCTGTAAAGGAGAGGTTATGAAATGAATATTTTCTAATAATAAAGTCATAGATAGTTAAAATAGCTAACAATGATACTTCACTCCTTCATATCTGACCTAACACCAACTAAAACTAGTTTTAACCCTGCTTCTATCCTTAAGCTTAGATCTAGAACTAATGATTGAATAATCGTTATATAAGTACAGCGAATCAATGAAAGGTAATGATTTTCTAGAGAGCATTGCTCAGACGTAAAGTACTTTTTTTACGACGGGTTTTGTGGTGGAAGCTTTTTTTTATTACGATTTGATATTACAGACAGAAAACGTGAGTCATGAACACATTTACTCAACGACATGAATGACACATACGGACACACTGACATACCACACATATAGGTTTACTATGTGTCACACACACACACGTTGACCTGAACACTTCATACTTCACACACACACACAATCATACAATAGTGACAAACACATATAAACTCACCAATTACATTTGTACACATACACACACACAAGTACACACAGTAAAGCAAACTCTTATCTATACATACACATAAGACTAACAGGACGCACAATCACTAGCTAAAGTTACAAACTTTACACACAACCATACAAAAACACGCAATAAACACACACACACACACAACACATGCATACTACTAGCACAACTACACACGTTCATTATCACGCTTACAAAATCAGATGTGCACACACATTCACTCGAAACACCCTTCACCCACTCCACCCCTTATACCTCACCCCTTGCACTACCCAACCCTACATTATCCTGCCCTTTACACAACAACACCGTTCACCACAACACTCCTCACCACTCAACACAACACCACTACCCACCTCAAAACTAACCTCAACCTAGGACCCACCCCTCACCAACCTAATACCCACCCTTCACCACCCTAATACCTACCCCTCCTCACCCTAGGACCCACCCCTCATTACCCTAGGACCCACCCCTCACCAACCTAATACCCACCCTTCACCACCCTAATACCCACCCCTCCTCACCCTAGGACCCACCCCTCATTACCCTAGGACCCACCCCTCACCACCCTAATACCCACCCCTCACCACCGTAATACCCACCCTCCCCACCCTAATACCCACCCCTCACCACCCTAATACCCACCCCTCACCACCCTAATACCCACCCCTCACCACCCTAATACCCACCCCTCACCACCCTAATACCCACCCCTCACCACCGTAATACCCACCCTCCCCACCCTAATACCCACCCCTCACCACCGTAATACCCACCCTCCCCACCCTAATACCCACCCCTCACCACCCTAATACCCACCCTCCCCCACCCTAATACCCACCCCTCACCACCCTAATACCCACCCTCACCACCCTAATACCCACCCCTCATTACCCTAGGACCCACCCCTCACCACCCTAATACCCACCCCTCACCACCCTAATACCCACCCCTCACCACCGTAATACCCACCCTCCCCACCCTAATACCCACCCCTCACCACCCTAATACCCACCCCTCACCACCCTATACACAGCACCACACTAACACAACTCATGTTTGTTTTTAGACCCCCCCCCCTTACGAAAACTAGGTCAACTCACTCACGCGTAAAACACTCTAATGTGAGCAAAGGTCATCAAACCTAAGCCAGCAGCTCACCCATCTCACTCCGTTAGATAACGCTGACGCTGCTTCCATCCCTCCAATGTGTGGAATGTTTTCTTGCCTGTGGTACTGGTTCAAGGAAATTTTACCAGTGGTGTAGGGGAGAGAATCGGGGTTAATGGCTTGTTTCTTTTTTTTTTTCTGTTGCGGTGGGATGGAAAGATCTAGAAAGGTCATATTTAAAGTAATAGAATTGCCACTTCCCTATATATATATATATATATATATATATATATATATATATATATATATATATATATATATATATATATATATATATATATATATATATATATATATATATATATACAGGGTTGGACTAGATGTAACCAAGAGACCCGGGAAATATAAATAGAGAACAGAAACGGTAAATCGGGTATATTCTAACAAATTATTTTTTTAATCAAATAATTGGACTATTACAGGACCGTTCTTGGGGGCCCACCGAGATTTTTTTCCTTGGGGCCCTCCTGAATTTTTCTCGGCAGACCTGCGGGCCAATGCACCCATATAAATAAATAAATACATAAAGAATTATATAAATATATACATATAATATATATATATATATATATATATATATATATATATATATATATATATATATATATATATTCATTCATTCATGTATGCAGATATATTTATACAGATATAAGCATACACATTCTCATACGCGTACACATCACACAAACTCCTTACAACCTGTCTTTGTATCGTTTTGTTTTTTAAATATTTGAATTCTAAAAAAAACATCACCCTGTGTGAATATCTCCCCCAATTATACCTCGCTACGCCACTAGGTTCAAATCTCTCTACAGCTGAACCATTAAACTCCATACAGACTACAGACAAACATTCAATCGAAGATGCTCACAGTCTTAAGCTTAGAAAACATAACTTGAGAACGCTCCAGATTTTTTAATAGTTTTAGTTCAAGAAAACAATAACAAAAATACAAGAGGGTGTGAGTGATTGAGAAGAGAAAGTAGGTGGGGGGGGGGGAGGTTATTGGAACAGCAAATGATCACCACAGTTGTTGACTGGTCAAGTGGCTATCAATGAACACAGGTACACCACTTGTGTTGGTCCAAGTGTGTGTGTGTGTAGGTGTGAGTGTTTACCTGTGATTCTCCTGAACAAAACAAGGTGACCAAAACACGCCTTGATGGACTTCAGTTTCACATAGTTATCGGTAATTTCCGGAAATTTCCGTTAATTTTCAATAGGCTACTTTAGAAGAGGGGGGGGGGGATCAATTGTATTTTTATTAAGACCAACTCTAAACTGATTATGACTACTTCTTACTATCAATACCCCTAGAAATGACCTTTGTCCTCTATCAAGAATCAAACACAAATCATTACTCTTACATCGATACCGTGGATAAATCTCGACGCGATACTGTATACGCGTGCGTGTATCGAAGAAGTATCGTACATTGCTACTACAAACTTGGACGTCTTCATAACAAACGAAGTAGAGTCGGCCTGTTTCGGTGGTCGCGTCTTACCTTAGGGTCACGTGACAAGCGCGGTGTACCCGACTAGAGAACCTGTCACAGGGTGGGGTGGGGTGGGGGGTGTTGAGGGGGGGGGGCGTGGTTGGGGGGGAGGGGGTGGTTGCAGATCCTGACACTCCAAGTACTGGCACCGTTAACCAGGTCACCAGACACACCCACTTAGTAGAACGACAGTGGCGCCACTAACCAAACGATCCCTGGTCGGTTAAGACTTTGGGTCCCTCCCCCCACCCCTCCACCGTACAAACACTGACCGATTTGTTTACCGAAGTTGTCAATACAATCATAAACCGGAGCCAGCCAACAGAATTCACGCCTCTTATACCGCTTCTCAAGAAAAAAAAAATCATACTCAAGTGTGGACCTGCCACAATATCTGTTGACCTCGTTTTCAAGTATTTTTCTGTTTCAATTATTTGTATTGAGCTCTCACCTTTAATTAATTATTTTTAAAAAGATGGTCTCAACAATGTTGCTGTGGTCACCGTCGACAAATACTTTAATTTCAAACGGTTATGTTTTAAACTTCGTTTTTTTTTTTCATTTCGTTCTTTTATATGTTCTTTATTTTTGGTTGCTTGTAATTATTTGTGTGCGGGACGGTGTGGTCGGGTGACAGAGCATACGAATGATAAACTGAAAGTCTCGAGTTCGGATCCCCGTGGCTGATTTCGTTGTACGTCCATGAGTCCAGCAAGCTCTGATGGGTACTCACGTCAGGGAAAGTAAAACAAGCTGGGCATAAGGCTCATTACACAACCCATTCATATGCCGAGGTCACAGAAACAGGTAAACTCTGCTTCATCTGCCACATGATCCGCCAGGTTTGGAAGGGTGGCTTTACTTTATTTAACCTACTACTTTGAAGGTTATTTTCACGACGAGAATTTAACCCTAGCATGAGTAGGTGGCTTTTAGGGACTATTGGTCTCACATAATTACAAGTGTTAATCTATGGCGTATCTAGGGGTGGTGCTGAGGGCTAGTCAACCCCTAGTATGGAATAATATATGAGAGAGGAGAATACTACAAATATCAATGTAGACTTATCAGGGTGGCAAAAAAAAAAAAGAAAACCTATTTTACTCATTTCTCCTCTAATCTCCCTCATAAACTTCCTTTACCTCCCTTTTTCAATGATGTTGTCTCTCTCCTTCATCCTCCCTGATATTACTTTACTCTTTAATATACTCATGCTTTTAAGAACAATCATCATCATACCTGTGGACCCTTGTGGAGCATAGGGACACAACCACACCTCTCCATCGTACTCGGTTCTGGACGATTCCTCCAAGTTGGGTCCACGTCCTTCCGGCCGCTTCTGTTTCACTGATAACTGATCTTTTCTATGTTAGTTTTGGCCTACCCATTTTCCTCTTTCCTAGTGGATTCCAATCTACTGCCTGTCTGATGAAGTCTTTTGTTGGTTTACTCAAGGAATATCTAATCCATCCCTATTTATGCTTTTGTCTTACCGTGCTTCTCTCCACAACTCGACATAGGTATTTTATTCCGGCCACCCGATGTTCAATATACGCCGCAGGCATCTATTAATGAATGTACAAAGTATATTTCTATTATGGCATTAAACAATTTGTGGTCTACCATTCATCAAAGTTCTACTAAATCAACGTCTCCCCCCCCCCCCCCCCCCCCCCCCCACCAAATCCGACTTTGACGAGACTAAAGAGGTATGTTGAGTTTTATGTTCCTTGATCTCCCAAAGTACACCTTGAAGACGACGAGCGATAAAAGTTTGCTATTTATAGACCCTGTCTGTTCTCATGAGTCCCTGTGTTATTATATTAGTTTTATGATGATCAATTTTTCCCTGCACTTCTTACAGCCCATTATCCTTTCTTATCTTGCTACTTCCAAAATTAACATAACTCAATTAGTAAATGTTTAATGAACATTACTCGACTGATAAATTTCACAGAACATTTCCCGACTAATAAATAATTATTTCAAAGAACATTTTTTGACTTGTAAATGTCAATGAAAATTATTTCTAGACTGATACATTTAATAAATTTCAAAGGATATTTCTCGACTGATAAATTTAATAAATTTTTAAAAAAACATTACTCGACTCATAAATTTCATCGAACATTATTCAAAATTAACTTTTAATAAGCTCCTCTATAAATGAGGTAATTATTAAATTATACGATTTTTAATGACATAATTTAATTGTACAACGAAAACTAACAAACAAAAACAACATGATGTAGACAACTGTGGTGATAATGTACAATATCGATAGGTCAAAGACTAATTTTTCTAATGAAGAACACTCCCAATTAAACTATCGTTTTACGGTAGACAAGGAAAAACACGTATTTATTTCAGACGAAGCATTGTGTGGTAAGCCAAACTGCCACGAGTTTCTCCAACTAGAGCCAGGTACTCTACAAAGCTGGGTGGGCTCAACGCTTCCCATTCCAGAAGTTGATTATTTAAAAATCCCACCAGCAAAGAAGAAAAAACATCAGTACTCAACTTTAAATTGTGAGCATGGTTTTTCATCATCCGTTCTATTTTTAAACATAATTTCTCTTTGTATATATTCTTCTATCCGCCCTGCACTCTACCTTGAGTTGAAAGTATTCGTAAAGGTTCCTAGAAAAATGTGCAAACAAAAATTGCGCAAATACCAACTAATTATACAAATAGGGCTACTTCAATTTTTTTTTCATATTTTGTGAAAAAAATGTTTGTTTTTTTATGCTACAAAGTTCATGTGGGAATTCTTTGTTAAAGTCTATAAATGTTTAAGAAAACTAATATACCCTGTTTCCGTTGCGCAGTTTTCCGTAACGCATCTTACCGGTCACCATTCGTAAGATGTTTACAAACAAAAATGTTATTATTTGTTCAACATTAAACTTTACCCTCCTAAATACACGAATACATTCCATTAAAACCAGGAGAAATAAAATATCTGAAGAATCAAAACAAAGTTTACAATCTTCTTCCTGCGCGACTCATCAGTCACCTGATACAGCACAGGTAGGTGGGTAAAGGTATGTAGGGTAAACGTTTTCAGAAGTTGTCTTTCAACTTCGGCTCAGGGGTAAGTAGTTGAGCGTAAGCACAGCTGGGGGTTTCAAAGATTGGAATTTTTTAGATTGTCTCATTATTTTAGCCAGGAAGTAAATAGTATCGTAATGTAGTAAATAATGACGGATTTATAATTGTGTGCAGTACGTCTTTTGTGACAGTTTATTTACTGTAGGGATGACTGCTGTATTATTTATGTTATGAGGGATTTAAAAAAGGTCAGAATATTTCTAGAAAAGAAAGGCTTATAATTACAGTTTTTCCCCAAAAATAGCACAATAGCTTAGACTGTAGCAGAAAGGTGTTATATATATATATATATATATATATATATATATATATATATATATATATATATATATATATATATATTAATCGTGTTTGGTTGTAGATATGGCGATTTGCTCCCGTGGGCATCGATCTATCGAGATTTCAATCTTATGACCCACCACCCCCAAACCCCGCCCATACGACATTCATCCATACCCACCAAGCTTGAACACACCCAGAGTTTATCAACATGTGCGGTCAAAGAAAGGCAGCTACGACATGTTAAAGAAAGTTTGCTGCGGCATTTCTTAGAAATTCAGTATTACATTTCATAGAAAATCTGTTGAAATGAACGTAATGTAAAAATATGCGTGTACAGATATATAACCACCCGTTTTCATTTAGTAGCACTGCGAACCCAACTCAACGAAAAACAAGATTTTATTTCCCTCGCTTGCAGGAAATGAAGTGTTCAGCAACCATCGTCTCCCTTGGATCATAAAAAGTCAATTAACTCCCCTTGCAGACCGCCATCTTGCGGTACAAGAGTAAACACCACAATCACGTGACACGTGCGACATATGCATAAACCGGCAGATGGCCGCTCCTACATTACTATGTCAACATGACAACGTTAGCATGTTATTTTCGTCCCTGTAGTATTTACAGCTGATTAAGCTCAAGGATTGTGAGTGCTCAAACAAATTTTTTTTGTATGTGTGACACAATTCGTTGTTTTCGGTCTAGCATTGTTTTCGTGTTGAAATATAATAGGGCTGGTAAGTAGGTCACCAACCAGTTCTACGGCTCAATAAAACCTGCATGAGCCATATAACTGTTTACTGGCCTACTTACCAGCCCTATTGGCATGAACAAGATTATACAAATTACACCGATGTGCAGTAATTAAGAACAGGGCATACAGTCGTGCTTAACACTGCTAACATGAAAGTCTCGTGTTCGGATCACGGACTTGAGTTTGTAGGGCGTCCTTGAGTCCACCCAGCTCTGATGGGTACCTGACTCCTGCCAGAGGTGTCTGACCCGTTCAGGTGCCCGGGGCGAACTATACATTTTTTGCCCCCACCCCCTCCCCCACATACACATTCTTATTGGCCTTATATAGTTTTACACGTTGCCGAAAATGCGCCCTCCTCTCCATTAGTTGGGAAGTTTGGGAGTGCTTTTTACCAGTCAATGTCTCTTAAAAAATTTTACTATGTAATATAATTATTTTTTTTTAAACAATAGTTAAATAAGTCCGTAGAGTTAAGTGGCAGTCAATACTCTTAACTTCGGCTGTGTATAATATAGTAATGTAGCTTGGAATTAACTTTTAATTTTATTTTCTACCCCGTTTGGCGTCCCCTAAGATCGGCGCCCGGGGCGGCCGCCCCACCCGCCCTCCCTTTGCTACGCCTCTGACTCCCGTTAAGGAAACTAAGGTGGTTGGGGGCATAGTGCTGACCGTATTATCCTCCAGTTTGACGAGGTCATTGAAACAGATGAACTCTACTTCATCTGCCCAGGTGTCTTGGGAGCGAACGTGAAAAGATGATACAGTGAAGAATACACCGTCATTCAGTTTAAGTATTAAAAGAATCCACATTTATTACAATGTCTTTATGAGAAAATTTCAACATTTCTCCCACCCATAACAACCCCTTCCTCTATCTGTAATAACCCACCCACCTTATAGCAACCCCTTCCCACACACACACACACACACATATCCCCCACTCATAAAACCTCTTCCCACCTATAAAAACCCTGACCAATCAAATTCACTGACCTCTGTGAAACAACAGCTTCCGTCAGACGAATGTTACCGTATTGTTTTTTTTTATAGAAGACAATTATCGATTCAGATGTAGATGGAAAAAAACCGGCCAAGGACGCAGTCTGACATGCCAGGTTGACGTTGTAAATTATGCTATCCCCGTTTTAGGTACAGCTGACTTCATCCTTCAGAGCTGGGCTGAAATTTCCGTCACCAGTTAATGTCCTTGGTTTAGCTCTCTGTCCCATCTGTCATGGAATCATCACATCTGATCTACATAGCTTATGTTACACAGGGGCAGACGATATCAATTGAAATCTACAGTAGATTGGTGTTATTTTTTTTAAGCGAGTTCAATCAGTGGCGTCTCTAGGTCGGGTGTCACCCGGTGCGGCACTACGCGGTGTCACATCCCCCCCTCCCCAAGAAACAACGTATATATATATATATGTGTGTGTGTGTGCGTGCGCGCGCGTGTGTGTGTGTGTCTTGGCATACATAGGCCTATAATTTAAACATATGCCACACACGAGTACACCGCAGACTTAATAGTAACGATGTTTATCTATAGTCTGTACATTTTGCAATTTGTTGCCTTGGTGTCACCCCTTAAATGGTGTCACCCTGTGCGGTCCGCTCCCCCGCCCCGCCCTCGCTACGCCACTGAGTTGAATACAATGGTTCTGAAGCTGTTTGAAATATATCTCCCCCCTCCTCCACCAAAAATATTTGGTTTCTTGTAACACATTGAGATGTAGTAGGATTTAATAACAGAAACAGAGAAATATTATTTGCTAAGTAGGTGTCTACCATTTTCAGTGTGAGGAAGGGATGGGTGGCTTGCGGGGGCTAAATTAAACTTGAGGGTGTGGGCCCTTATATAAAATTAACTACAACTATAAAAAATACTAGGAAGCACTTGTGTGATTAGCGGTACTGTTGTAGTTAAGTTATCTTTTTCTCTGTTATCTCGTCACTAACCTTAACCCTGACCCTATCCCTAACACCAGACTTCCCCTCGAGCTTTTATACTTAACCAGGGGACAAATCACAAATCAGGAAGTCATCCGCTAACTAGAAAATTAAAATGAACCCGTTAACATTAGAAATCCAATTGATCAGGCTGAAAAAAACAAAATTTACCCTAATCCTAAATAGCTTCTTCCTTTTTGTTTCATCAACAGCAGGTTTAAAAAAAAAAACGTTTTGCTGATTATGAAAAACAAAAACCCCAGACTGCCTATCTCTGATATTGATCTTTTAATCAGCCTCGTTTTGAGTATTGTCGACCTGGACTTTGGACAACCCAAGTTCAAGCCAAGCCGGTCTAAAATAACCTCAAAAAACATGGCGGCCAAATAAGGTTGACAGTACTTGAAGTTTACATTTAAAGTATTGTATTGGAAATCGCAGTACTACATATATATATATATATATATGTATATATATATATATATATATATATATATATATATATATATATATATATATATATATATATATATATATATATATTATGTATAGGTGTGTGAGCACATAGTTTTACGAGCTATTTTTTTCCTATTTCCTGCCCCCCCCTCCACATATGTAGTTGTTCCTTTTATACTAGAGTGTTACATAACATTAAAAATGAACCTAAACCGAAAAGTCTCGAGTTCGAACCCTCGGGCAGATGAGATTCGTTAGTGGGGACAGCCACTCTTCTAGGAAAGACAACTCCAAAATCAAACTACTTCTGCCTTGTAGTTTGTTCTTGGTTGGACAAAGGCTATGGAAGCAAATCCAAAAAGAAAAGCAGGCTGAAATCGGAGTCAATGGCCTCAATGGCGCATAACCAGTTGACACGTATCCTTAATTGTGTTGAAGGGGACCCCTTCTAACACTAAAATTAAGAACGAAGAAGAAGAAGAAGAATATGATTTTAACATTTTTGTTACACCAACTTACACTAATTCGAAACAAAAAAAACTAAAACTTTCCGTCTATACCTCAAAACAAACTCCATCCCTTACAACAACCAAAGAAAACTAAAACTTTCCGTCTATATCCTACAAAAAACTCCAACATTACAAAAAAATAAAACAGCTAAAACTTTGGACTGCGGCGACAAATTAGAAATCATTTCTCGCTCTCTCTCTCTCTGCTTCAGGCGACAACTGATCTCGGTAATTTCACTTTCACGACATAAAAAAGAAATATAGTATTAACTGAACGCTTTCCCACGCACTATACAATAATGATCTTCTTTCTTTTCTTTTTTTATACTCTCTCGCTGCATTGCGCACGCACACTGCTGGTATACAAGATGGTTGCCATGGTTCTCGTGCCAAGATGGAACACAAAGGTGCAAGGCATGAGAACTGCCGAGAACGACATTTTGGCTGAACGGAACGTAGGTCTTGGTAGGATTAAAGGGCAAGCTACTTTTGACATCGGCGTCTACGTGGGTGGGGGAGGAGGGGGTGATGTGGGGTAACTGTCAGCCATTGCAAGATAATAAATTCGGATAATAATTAATCTCATGGAAAAGCTTAGAATTTATCTAAAATTAGATTACACCTATCTAGTATGTTGGTATTTGTATATCTAAAAATTTACGGCGGTGAGGCAGATAATCGTGATCTATATTTTAATCCTCAAGTAACTAATATTTTTAAACTATTTTTGGAAAACATTTTAACACTTGTGGCATTTGCATGAGCAAAACCAGGAAATCTAAAAACTCACTTTTTCCACTATGATAAAGATTATTACATAATTACTTGCAGTATCCAACTTGGCAAAAATTTTATGTTTCGTTAAAAGGCGGGAAAAGGTTGGGAAACTACCTGTATCTCCTAAATTAACTGTGTTGATGTAAAATTTTGCAATTCGCCATCGGTCTATGAATATACTAGGGAAGTTAATCGATGATTTCGAAATATTGAGACATTATATATTTAAACAAAAAAGAAAAACTTGATGGAAAATCTGTCTCATTAGCGTTAGAATAATGGTTATCATCTGGGAGGGGGGGGGGGGTTCAGTGACGTCATTTTATAAAGCACTTCCTGTTAAGACATACGGGGATGTAGGAGAAGTGAAGGGGTGGGAAGGGGGTGGGGAGTGGACAACAGAAACCGTCTGAATTTTAATGACGTTTTCATTATCTAAGTTAAGTTGACAATTTAAATCTCAGCTCACCTTTGCCTCCCACCCTTCAGATACGAAGGTCAACCTGACCTACCTTGACCTACATTAAGGGCACCCGCGACTCCAGACGCATCTATTTTATAAAACGTTTCATCCATATTTGAGATCAACGGTAAAGTACACATCTCGGCCTTGACCTTCCTCCTGCTCATGCATCCACGCGTTTGTCTGCGATTTGACCTTCTACATGTGCAGAATTTAATATCAGTACCTTTTCCAATAAGGAAACTAATAATGTTAGCAATACTTTAGACGTCTAATAAAGAAGTTTTAAAAAATAAAGGGAAGTAACACCACGGAGAATAAATGCTTGGAGACATTGTTTCATAAACCACTGCACTTTAGCGTGCGGACTATGACACGGGCTGTTAAAATATATTATTGATGGGTAGGCGGTGTTTTCTAATAAACGTAATGTTGTGGGGGGAGGGGGGGGGGAGGGGGTAATGTCACTTAGGTTTGTGGACATAGACTATGGTGATATAATTATCTAACCGTTTTATATAACGCTGGAGTGTGTGTCTTTTTTATTTATTTCAAAACGGGATGTTATCAAATGTGTGTACTGTATGTCTATACACATATTTATGACCTTGTTAAATATCGAAATAAAAGTTAAGCCGTTTAATACAGATCAATAGCGCGTACTGTTTGTATCTTTGATGATCTGTTTGTTATATCGACCAACAGTGTAGAAAGTAAGCCACAAACACACTAGCTCCAAAAGTCCGGAGTTCGGACCCCCGGACAGATGGGGACAGCGACCCATCTAGGAATTTTTAAAAATTTAAAAATCAAACAACGGCTGCCTTGCAGTGGCCTTAGTAGTGGCTAGCAGTTTGGTCTAGTTAGTGGCTAGCAGTTTGGTCTAGTTAGTGGCTAGCAGTTTGGTCTAGTTAGTGGCTAGCAGTTTGGTCAATTTAGTAGCTAGTGATTTGGTCTAGTTAGTGGCTAGTTATTTATTCTAGTTAGTGGCTAGTGGTTTGGTGTAGTTAGTGGCTAGCAGTATGATCTAGTTAGTGGCTAGCAGTATGGTCTAGTTAGTGGCTAGCAGTATGGTCTAGTTAGTGGCTAGCAGTATGGTCTAGTTAGTGGCTAGCAGTATGATCTAGTTAGTGGCTAGCAGTATGGTCTAGTTAGTGGCTAGCAGTATGGTCTAGTTAGTGGCTAGCAGTTTGGTCTAGTTAGTGGCTAGCAGTATGATCTAGTTAGTGGCTAGCAGTATGATCTAGTTAGTGGCTAGCAGTATGATCTAGTTAGTGGCTAGCAGTATGATCTAGTTAGTGGCTAGCAGTATGGTCTAGTTAGTGGCTAGCAGTATGGTCTAGTTAGTGGCTAGCAGTTTGGTCAAGTTAGTGGCTAGCAGTTTGGTCTAGTTAGTGGCTAGCAGTTTGGTCTAGTTAGTGGCTAGCAGTATGATCTAGTTAGTGGCTAGCAGTATGGTCTAGTTAGTGGCTAGCAGTTTGGTCCAGTTAGTGGCTAGCAGTATGGTCTAGTTAGAGATGAGTGGGACCACCTACAATGCTCCTTAACTCTGTTGGAGATCGATGACTTAAGCTGTTTGGTTACATGACCGTCGAAATGACCAGAGACCCACGGGACTGCCATTAGAACCAGAGACTGCCATTAGAACCAGAGACCCACGGACACAAAGCCCACGGGATTAATGAACCATCTGGCACATGAAATGATCAAAGGTTCCCTTCAATCCCTTAACCATCCCGAACCCCCGCCGGTAGTCTTAATGTTTACAATTCCCTTCGACAGTTCCCTAACTATGAGCAACTGTGTTAGTCAAAGTCAGAACGTGGTCTTAATTTATTTAATTTTTTAATAGACAAGGAGACCTTCCACAGTAACACAAACATGTAGTCAGCCATTCCATAGTTACAATCAACATTGGGACTTCTTTGTTCTAAAAGACCAATCAAGATGTTGTGGTTGAGTTGGGGGTTGGTGATGCTGTGACTAGCGAGAAACATTCTGTTTTCTAACCAAGTATGCGCAGACAAAAAAACAGTCCAGCGGTTCCCAAACCGTAATCAGTGTGTATCTGCTTAGGTCTACAGACTAAAAATCGAATCATCTCGATTAGTTTATAGAAACAATCGTTCACTGCGCAGTTTAGTTGTCAATGATATCGATCCCATTGACGACTGTGATAAGGAAAAGACGAAATACAAAGAAAAATTTAGTTTTAAAAAAATATATTAAAATAACACCTGAAAATATTTACGGGCATACGTTTCTCAATTTAAAAGCAGATAATTAACGTCTTGAGGGATAAAATTTTAAAAATAATTAATTGTAAATGGTGTTTTCCAGTAAATTATAAATTTAATTCTATTGGAAATGTTAAAGAAAGAATAATTTCTCTCAAAACATCTGATGTTACTTAAAAACTAAAAAAAAATGAAAAACAAATTCATTTTACCAAAACTATTTGTGAGTATTACCGCCATCTTAGATTGTTGTTTTTTAATCCAACATCCTCTTACTTAAAATGGAACAGGTATTGATTTCTTTGTGTTGGCCTTCTTGCACTGAGTAGAAGAGCTCACATGGTACCACATGTGCAACTTGAAGTATGACGTGGGGATGTGAGTGTGGGTCAATTAAAATGTGGGGGGAGGGGTGGATAGAATGGAGTTTATATTAAAATAATTATTTTTTTTCCGAAGAGAAATGTAGTGGTTGGAGTTAAATTTAGAAACATTTGAGCCTGGTCTAAACAATAAGATATTTTATCAATTCTCGTGTTTAAATGTTGTTTTTAATCGATGCCGTGGCAACGTTTTTGCACTCATGAAGATCATCCATTGAGGGGGGGGGGGGGGGGGGGGGGGGCTGGTGGCCTTATGCAGCATGTATCAAGATACTTAGACAAAGCTTGAAATGTTAATGAAAACAGTTGTTGGCACTTCATACCCCCCCCCCCCCAACACACACATACGCATAGACACATCACCACCAAACACATATTACTCAAACATCACCCGTTTTTTAAGAATCTTAATTTTAATGGCGCTTTTTTTCCCGATTGTGGTAGAGTTAGGGGTAGATTTTATCGCGATTTCTAGATAATCATCACTTTACGCATAAAAACAAAAAGCTTTCCACCATGTAGAAACAAATACTTGTAACTTGGTGAAAATCTTTAAGCAAATTCATTTTTAATAATTGAAATCATTACACTGAAACTTGAGGTTAAGTTCATCTGTTTCTGTAGGAATAGTGTGGTCGGTTCTTTACTTTTCCTAACGTGAGTCTGGTACCCGTCAGAGCTGGATGCACTCATGTATGTTCTACGGGCTCGAGCTCGAGACTTTCGGGCTAGCAGTCGTGCGCTCTACCACCCAACCACGCCGCTCCGATTAATTAGTGTCCCCGCTCAAAATCCCTAGTCCCCGGATGTCAAGACAACCTTGTCACAACCGTTAGGACCCGGTCCTTATTGTGACAGGTCCTGACAGCTGAATACTAATCATGCATCTCCACAGCAGTTACCGCACTGATCTAATGCAGCGATCCAAATCAACGACGCATATCTCACTCTGGTTTCAGCAGATGGTGTGTGTTTATCCTACAGCGTTATGTGTCAAATAAAAAAAAAACGCAGTTTGACGTCTTTGTTTGGACGTGTGGCGGATTTTCAATAGCACGATTTGAACTTTGACCTTTTGACCTATCGCTTGTTACAGTTTAAGTTGACCTGTGCGTGTATTGTGTAAATATCCGTTGGTGATCCAAAGGTAAAGATAAAATAACGAATGCAAATGTTGGAATTATGTCAAATAAAAATAAAATAAACAACTTTTTTTTTCGTATTTTGGGTTAATCCGCCAACACAAGTATGTATCATGTCAACATGTTAGTTGCCTCATGGTCCGTTAACTCCAACTTCAGCCTGATTTTCTTGCTGGTTTTGCACTTGTCCACAATTACGAGAATGGCTAAAGTATATATTTTCTACTTAAGATTTAGTTTTCTTTCTATTCCTTCCAGGGGGTGGGGGGAATGGGTGGATGTGTTCCGAGCGGAATGCCCCACCTTCCGCCTACCGGGAGAGATTTCTGAACGTCGCGTTGTACTCTATAATCTTCTTGATCAACTCTTGTCTTCATTTTATTTTATACGTCATCATCATTGCCATTCACCGCCACTGGGGTATAGGCCTCCAATCAAAGATCTCTAGAGTCCTCTGTCCTGCTGGGGTATGGGCCACCAACCAAATATCTCCAGAGTCCTCTGTCCTGCTGGGGTATGGGCCGCCAACCAAAGATCTCCCTCCAGAGTTCTCTGTCCTGTGCCATCTTCTCTACCTGACTCCAGGTGTAGCCCATCTTTGTGGTTTTAGCTTCAAGGTCCAGTTTTCAGGTGTTTTTTGACCAACCTCTTTAGCGCTTTCCTTGAAGGTTCCACCTCAATGCTTTTTTTTTATATTATTGACCACAGTTAATTATATAGTTGATTCACCACAGTTTACCCATAAATATACCCTTTAAACATCAATGTCCATCCCAATATGTCCATACTAATTTTTCGTCTAACTTAAAATTACAAATTAAATTGGAGCTGACTTATTTTTACGCCAACTGTTGCATATCGATAGTCATTGTGACCTTAAGACATTTCTATTTATAGATGTTTGCCACGCGGTGACTCCGAGATCGTCACCTTGTTTACTTGACACCTATCACCTGTGTCTAAAACACCATTCCATGTTCCGGTTCGCTTCGTTTCGGCTTTATTGACATCTGGTGTGTGTGGGGTGTAAGGGAAGGTAATGCTTGAACTTTATTAAACACTGGAAAAATATGATGAGTCATAAATCACTTGCTGCCCTTTCGTGATTAATTCTCTGGGCTTTTTTTTTCACACTTCACCGTAAATTGCGTGACGTTTTTTTTTCTTCATCATATTTTATTTTCGTCTTTTTGTTTGTTCGGAATATATAAAAGTACATTCAGAAACTTCGCTGTTGGCAAATCTACCATTTTTACCTGTCCCATTATGTAAGTAATTTTTCTCAAAAGAGCTCTGAAGGTAATTGAGACAAATACGTCAATAGTTTTCTTTCAGTAACCAATAATAATTCGTGGAGTCAAAACAACCTACGTCGACGTGGGTTAGAACTAATCAGCTCGTGACTTAAGGGCCCGTGACAAAAGACCTCCCTATCCCCTTATACATATTGAGAATAGGGCGAAGTCTCATGGGTGTTTGGGAGTTACATTTAATGACCCTGCTTTAAAAATGTGTTGTAGGGGGCGGGTCGAGTTAGTGTGAACAAGCGAGAAAAACGAATTATAAAATGTTTATTTTTTTTATGACAAACATGTCATTCGAAATAGCATGTCATATGTAACAGGGCCTTATGACACTTGATGTTATGTCTTGATATGTCATTTACAAACATTATTGATGGCATGTCATTGATAAACGAAGTCTTAATGTCATGTCTTGACGATATGTCAATGCTGAACATAGTCGTGATGACATGTCATTTATAAACAAACCCTACATGACGTCTGTAAAAATGGATGTCATGTCAAGTTTAAAACAGTTTTGACAACACATCAACACCATTGCCTGTAAAACCTGGCTGTTGTAAGCTGACTTTTAAATATGAAATGACAAAACAAACTTTAAAACAATATTTGTAATGGTAGTGGTTGACGTGGACGAGTCGGTAAAAGTCTCGAGTTCGAACCCCGGGCAGATGAGGCTCATATAGAAGAGCTCCAAACTCAAACAACTGCTGTATTTATGTTTGTTTTTTCTGTTGGACAAAGACTATGGAAGCAAATCCAAAAAGAAAAACATTCTGAAATTGGAGTCAACGGCTTCAATGCGCATAGTAAGACACGTTATATTTAAATGTGTTGGAGGAAATCCCTTCCAACATTAAAAAATTAAGAACGAAGAAGAAGAAGAAAAGAATTGGTTTGGTCTACGACCTAGCTACAAGAAAGTTTTTCAATACCTGTATATTCATACTTTTAAAAAGTTTAAATGAAATTCTATGTAACTTGTTTTTGAATATCTGTACTCGGTGGTTAGGCAAACCACGCCCTAAGTTTTACTTGCGAAATTGTTTTTAGTTTTTAGTTCTTTTCGTTTTTGGTTATTCAACTAGTTTTCTAATTACCTTTGTTTTGGTTTCTTATTTTTAGTCAACGAGCTCTCGAATAACCAATGCTTCGGTCACACCCTGCGTAAACCAACTAGTAACATCACCAAACACTTACTAGACTGGAATCCACAAGAAAAGAGGACAGTAGGTAAGCCAAAAACATGGAAAAGGTCAGCTGTCAGTGAAGTAGAAGCAGCCGGAATGACGTGGACCCAACTTGAAGGAATCGCCCAGAACCGAGTACAATGGAGAGGTGTGGTTGTGTCCCTATATTCCACACGGGGTCCACAGCAGTGATGATGATGGTGGATGCTTTGACGTTTTAGGTCAGTCAACTAGTTCTGGACTGCTAGCCCGTAAGTCTTGTGTTCGAATCCGGGTTCAAGTCACTAGACAGTCCCGGAGTCCACCCAACTCTGATGGGTACCTAACCCACGTTAGGGAAAGTAAAGGCAGTTAGGCATAGTGCTGACAACACTATCTCTTCATATGCCGAGGTCACAGAATATCTCTCTCTACTTCACTTGCCCTATAGACCGTCAGGTTTGAAAGGGAACTTTACTACTTTACAACTAGTTCTCGAATAGAAATTGTATTGACCAATGGGTGTCGCTGGGGCCATGTCTACAACTCCAGTGATATCTGTGAACGAATGGGGGATTTGATAACAAGATCTGATTTTAAAAAGTGTATGTGGTTGTGTGTGTGTGGGGGGGGAGTAGAATGTGGGGGTTCTTTTATACAAATTGAATACCCGGAAGGAGGGGGGGGGGGGGTAAAAGAGACGATGCATGACCTGTTTCTTTGCGATGTGTAGCGGTAGATAAGGTCACTGGGGAAGTTTGGAATAAACACATTTTCTTGAAATAGAAATTGTTACATTACGGCAGAACCAAATAGGGTTTGAAGAGGTTTATAGTGGGGAGGGCGGGGGGGGTGTATCCGATGAACCTTAGGAACTGCCCTTCATATCAGGGGAGGAAACAGAAGACTAGGGTAAACAAGGGCCGGTAACGCCCCCATCCCTCGACATCTCGTTTATTTGTATCTAATTTAAGTAACAGGTTCCAGAACTGTTATGGTGAAACAGTGGTTTTATCTCCTATAAACTGTTGTTTTATCTGCTGTAAAACATTTGTAAAACTGTAAAACAGTTATCTTTACCAACTGTAAAACAGTTGTATTACCTGCTATAAAACAGTAGTTTTTACCTATTGTAAAATAGTTGTTTTACCTACTTTAAATCGCAACTCAACCTCCGCCCAATGTTATAAAATGCCCCCACACCTTCATTAAAAGCTAAATGTTATTTCCTCAAAAACATGCCCTTGTATTGAAAATACCGCGGATATTTGAGTTAGGCATGTCACAATATTGAAGAAATTCGCATTTGGTAATTTCAAATAACCTTGAATGAATAAGGCCTGGGCATTAAATTTAGAATATGAACCAGGTTTTGTGATTTCGTTGGGGAAACCCTTTAGGAAATCTATACCGTGTGTACGTAGCATTAGATAGGTAAGTGGCCGTAGTCCCGGCCTCTCATAAAAGATGTTTGCATGAAAGTCTTAGCGTACACAGGAAACGAATCTCTTACACTAGCATGCCGTAGAATGTTTGTTTGGAGAGTATAGTTATGGCACGGGTTGTTTGTAACACTGAGCGGAGGCTAAAAGGTCACGGTCATGTAGTGTCATGGACAGAGGGCATGTCCTCCACATAGGCAATGCGGTCACGGTCGTATGTCAACATGAAAGAAATGACTTAAGTTACGGTAATGGATGTTGTTTTCCTTGTTTAGTAGTAGGTAAAGTAGTCGTAAATAAATGTCGTTGGAATGGGAAGTATAAAGTAACATTCCGTTTTGTGCGAACAGCTAAATATTGGTGGAAATATTGTTGTCACGACTCGTACTGAATACAAAAAAAAAACATTGAAAAAAGTATCTCCCCGGCGGGGAATCGAACCCCGGTCTCCCGCGTGACAGGCGGGGATACTTACCACTATACTACCGAGGACACATATGTACGGAAATCATTTTTCTTTATATTTACTTCTACCTTTGTATATTGAAAATTCCTTTGAAGCTTACTGGTATAGATCTCATAGTTTTAAAAAAATCTATTCATTTACGTTGGCAAGGATTTACTTAATAGATAAATCTAAGATCGATTTTTCGATTATACTTATTCCTCTTTATGTTACTGGTAGGCGGAGCAATTTTCGCCAAAGCTTCACTGGCATTGCGACACAAGTATGTCATGTACGTTCTGCTTTATATTACGACCGCTTGCCACAAACGAAAACAAAGACACTGCAAACGTAGTGAGACTTCAAGGACACCAGTACGTGCTTACATTCAATATACGCTAATGGGAGATGTAGGGGAAGGAGGAGTTAAGTAATATCTCTCTCATTCTGACAGTTCATCAAACGGCAATTTAAAACACGCAGACAATCAAGCAATGCTTCGAGGTCAAGGCTATAGATAGTTGTTTCACATACATACGCTTAAAATAGAAGTGCATGGGTTTATTTATAAAGTGCACACAGCCCGATTCTAAAGATGTCAAGGCGATACTGTCTGAGCAGAGGCGTAGCGACGGGGGGGGGGGGGCAGGGGGGTACATATGTCCCCGGGCGCCGACCTCAGGGGGCGCCAAAATGGGTTGGAAAAACAAATTAAAATCTTATTTAAGCTGCCGTTTTGCATTATAAATATATAAGTTGAGGGGGAGGGGGTGCAAATCGAAAGTTAGGGGGGGTGCAAATAGTAAATTGAAAGTCTGCTCACAAGGGGGGCGCCAAATTGAAAGTTTGTCCCCGGGCACCGGGAAGGGTCGCTACGCCTCTGTGTCTGAGCAGACGATTGGTATCGTTGTTAGCGAGGTGTTGGAAAAATTTCCTGTCTGGGCGTTGATTAAAAAAATGGAGTAGAAATGACGGGGAAGGTTTTAATTTTGTTAAATCTTAACTCAGTAGCGGAAGAAGACCTGGCTATTTTAAGCGGTTGTGAGGTTAGGGGTCGTCCATAAATGACGTCACACTCGAAGGGGGAGGGGTCCGTAATTTTGTGACAGTGTGATATGAGGGGTAGGGGGGGGGGGTTCAGATAGTGTGACGTCACACTTTTGCATAATAAAAAAGCCATGTTAGAAAACGAGTTTTAACCGTTATTTCGCGTTTTAGAAAACGGTTTTAATATATTTATAATAGGAATTGATTAAAATACTCTATGTTGACTGAGTTCAAACAAGATTTTGGAAAAATATCAATTTTTTAAGAAAAATTCAACTGGAGTTTTGAGGGGGGGGGTGTTGTAGGCTGAGGTGTAACGTCATTTTAAGGGGGGGGGGGTCTGGCTTTTTGTTACGATGTGTGACGGAGGGGAGGGGGGGGAGGTAAAAATCGTCCAAAAAAGCGTGACGACATTTATGGATGACCCCTTAACAGCTTTGCTTACTTAGAGTAAGGATTTGTTTCTATAAAATAAATTCATATTGGAAGTTACTCGGTTGATAGTACTTTAACCACACGCTAAACGTGAGCTTCAATCATATTCTTAACTCTAATTATATATGGGTTTAAGTTAGCACTTGTCAGTAGTGTATTAATGCCGAGGGGTGGGGGAGGTCCGCACCGGGTGACACCAAATAGGGGGTGACACCACATCTAAAAATCGTAAAATCAATGTTTTATCCAGTTAAAATAATAGAATAGTAGGGAGAGACACCAGACCGAAAATACAAAATTGTTTGATGGGGGTGGGGGCGACACCCTCGTTTACCGCCCCTTGTGAACTCACTGTCATTTGTTACTAAATATAGCCCTAACTACCTAAATTTAGTGGTATAGAAAATTCTTCTGGCCGCTCCACTTTATGTTAACTCTAACCCTATTCCTAGCTCTTACCTTGAAGGTAAAGTTTCGCAATATATTGCTGATGAAGTGGTAAGATAATAACTGAAATGAAGAACGGGAGGGGGGGGGCGTCAGGGCCGTAAAGCTCATGGTTGCTAAACCGGAAAACCCCGAGTTCGAACCCCAGGGCAGAAGAGGTTCGATAGCTGGGGACAGCAGCCCATCTAGGGGCAGTAAACACCAAAATCAAACAACTGCTGCCTTGTAGTTTGTTCTTGGCTGGACAAAGGCTATGAAGGCAATTATATGAAGAAAAGTTGAAAGGTAATATTTAATTGTGTTGGAGGAAATCCCTTCCAACATTACAATGACGAGAGAAGAAGAAGTGAGTGTGAGCGTTTGGGGAAAAAAAACATGGAGAACAAAGTTAGTATTTTTTGTTGTCAAGACTGTATAAGGGGTGGGGCGATGACTGGTGGAGGGGGCGGGGAAGGGGGGGGGTGCAGTAGATAATAACCATTAAATATGAGATATCATGTTCTCTGTGTGTATTGTTTGAAGCTTGGGTCTAAAGTTTCTCTATAATTAGCCGTACCCATATGTTTATCGAGTGGACACAAGACGATTATCCTTTCAAGTTTAATGTTCAGTTAAAGGCAGGATATGTTTGTTAAAGCGGTCCAGTCATGAATATGATTTATAGCGGAGCACGGTTAAGCCAAATTAAGCCCACTAGCTTTTTTGTTTTTTTTAAATTGACGAAAATACGATTTTTATTTGACCTTCAGAGAGTAAGTTTTGCCCGGCATTAAGAAAAACAAGGAAATCTAAAAATAGCTCCGAGCTCAAGGACACGTTGTCCTGTTATGAAGCCGAAATGATGTGACGTGTACAATCAGGTCATAATAATCTCACATCGAGGCTGGCTAAAGGGAGAGCAGGCCAACTTACCCTAACCTAGAGGGATTAATTTGTTTTTTTTTATTTTTTTATTTATCTGCACATTTTACTGCAGGTTACGAATGACTTGGTGAGGTCAGTGCTACCTGCACTTTGATGAAGCAAATATGTTTGCAGTGGCGTCGCTAGGTCGGGTGTCATCCGGTGCGGCCCCTCATGGTGTCATCCCCCCTCCCCCGGTCGTTGATTGCCTAATCAGTTATTAAAAATATTCAACTAAACTTTTTTTTTTCCTCTGTAAATTTTGCAGTTGGTTTCACCCCCACCCCTGGGCTATAGCTCGATAGTGTGCACAGTTAATAGTAAACTTGTTCATCTATAGCCAGTTATTAATTCAGCTTGGATGTGGCATTGTGTTCTCTATAATTGACAGGTTGCGCAATCGTGTAGCCCCCCGCCCCCCATCTTGCCGGGATCGCCAATTTGTACTAAAAAGATTTTTTTTTTACTCTAGAACTGGCTAAAAGAATTTTTCTTCTATATATTTTGCAATTTTTTGTCTTGGTGTCACCCCCCCCCCCCCTTAAAGGTGTCTCCCGGTGCGGACCGCACCCACCGCCCCCGCCTTACGACGCTGCTGTGTTTTACCTTGAACTTTTTACAAATAGAAATAAAATCATTAAACAATCTACAGTTCTATAGCGCGGAAAGGAAATACTAAGCTGAGCGCATGTTGGCGTCTGTGCATTACAATTGACTAAGAATTCTATATTCGTGGGAGGCTTTTGTTTGAGTCTCCGAGTCCACCCAGCTCTCATTAGGGAATGTACAGGCGGCTGGGCAGTGTACAGACGACGCAATCTCTTCCTATGGCGAGATCACTGTAACGGTTGAACTCTACTTCATCTATCCCCATATATATATATATATATATATATATATATATATATATATATATATATATATATATATATATATATATATATACATGCATATATATATATATATATATATATATATATATATATATATATATATATATATATATATATATATATATATATATATAATCAACAGTCACACGCCCTTCACATGCACATCCTGGACATACTTCCCATTTTCCCCATAACCTGAGGTCAAGTATTTGTGACGTAACTCACATTCACGTGCCGGGGTTACCGCCTCCCCCTCCCTTTCCACTCTTCACGTGACACAAGCTACTACGCCAGCCGTCTATATTTAGAAACATATTTCGGTCAATTTTCCGTTTTCAAACAGCCCACGTGACATGTTTGTTGACGTTTGTTATTGTAATGGAAAGTAGGTGATAGCCGATGAAGTAATGGACGCGAAACTTGGCCTTTAAAAAAAAAATATCTCAATGAGTCATTAAATATTTTTTTAATAGCGCGCGAAACTGCAATGCGTAGGTTGCATTCTTATTAATTCGCTCAAGTAGGGCGGGGAGAGGTGGGTCTTCTAAATATGACGTCAAGCTTTTTAAAATGATTTTTCCCCTCCAAATAATCTGGACCCACCCCCTCACTCTTAATAATTGAATATCAAGCAATGATCACGGATGGGGGGGGGGGGAGGTCTATGGAAATGTTAAATAATATTTCCACAGACCCCCATTCGTCATAACATTTCTTGAACTACCGCCCCCACACCCACATCACCTACGCCCCCCCCCCCCCCCACACCACACAATGTGGTACTAATTATATCAATTATGGGAGACGCCGCATTAAGGCAAAAATCGCTCATTAAACGGCCATTAGGAACAGCTGTACATTCTTAGCATGTGGTGAGTTTTAAAAACAGACGTAAGCTACGTGGTGGTGTTAGCTTATTCTGTTCATCCACCTAAATAGCGGAACTCGGCAAAAATAAAAATAGAAGCAAGAAAATCAATAGCACTTTACAATTATGTAAGCCACCATGGCACCATCATAACAACACCCCAACAAGCCCCCCCCCCACATACCGTATTGTTCTAAATAATATATTGCCCTGTCCCTAATTATAATCATTCTCCCAACACCAACACTATTGCCATTCACTAAAGTATATCGATTGTCCTTGGCTGGCAACATACTTTTAAATGATGAGTAATGCTTTTTTTTTTTAAATTATTTTACGTGGGGGAAAAATAAAGCGTGTCAAGTCAGGAAACTACTAGAATCTACTACAGCCGCCCCCTAAAAATAACATTTCCATGTTAGCACCAATTGATGAGAGGAAAATTCTGCGAACTTTAGCCTAGAAACCAAGTTAAACGAAACACGACGACCCCCTAGATCACAAGCTTGTGCCCTTCCCTCTACTCCACCCCTAGAGTTCATTGCCCCTTTGCATGATGCTTGCGCCATTGTTTTGCCCGCGGCTGAAGAAAAAAAAATGCAAAAAAAAAAACATATCGGAACAATTTTATTTATTTACTGATTGTGAGTTCCGGGTGTCCTATTTTTAATAGTTACATATCATTCTGTAAGCCAATGAAACTGCTGGAAAGATAGTGTGATATGGTTATCGACCCTTCGCGAACAGCGTATGCTTGCCGGCTTTATTTGCTGTTGTTGGTAGTGACCTGTGTTAGAAGGCTTAGCACTCCTTGTGCGGAGGTTGTTACACATAAGGGCCCTGAACTCTTGTTTTTACGCGTTGCACTGTAATGCAGCTGTTTAGAAGAAGGGGGAAAAAAGATAGCAGTATAAAAACACATGACGTTGAGTCTGCAGTAGTGTTAAAAAGGTGGATCGGATTACGTTTGAAATTTTAGAACCGTGTTAACATTTATGATGGTATCAACTATTTACATCAACTCCTGTAAGAAAATCACGAGGGTAAAAAAATATACGAATTGCTTCATTGTGGCCTAGTTGGTATACGTCTTATTTGTTTCAAGATCGTAAAAGTAAAATACAGTTGGGGGTGGGGGGGGGGGGGGGGGGGTGGGGGGGTGGGGGCTCATCCATATAAAGCCACGCTTTTTCGACAGTATTTTTACCTCATGCCTCCACTTCCGTCACACATCGTCACAAAAGACAGACCCCCTCCTCCCCCCCCCCCCAAAAAAAAAAAGACGTCAGCCTATAAGCCTCTCACCCCATCTAAAAAATTCACACCTCTCCCCTTACAACCTCCTCTCCCCCCCCCCCTCCAACTAATACCTTTCCCCATATCGTCATACATAGTCACAAAACCCAGACCTCTCCCCTTACAACCTCCCCTTCTCCCCCACCCCCCACCTTTCCCCATATCGTCATGCGTCGTCAAAAAAATCCGGACCTCTGATCTCTCCCCTTTCAACCTCCCCCACTTACTCACACTCCCATCTATATCACACTCACAATATATATATATATATATATATATATATATATATATATATATATATATATATATATATATATATATATATATATATATATATATATATATATATATATATATATATATATATATATATATATATAAGGGAAATTAACATTTTTCCATCATTTTTTTTTCGTTAAAGTACGCTGCATCATATTTCTGTCGACATCGCTATTCGATTCAGGATTAAGTTTGGGGATACGATCCGGATTAGAGCCATTCCTTATGCTAAAGATACGGTAATGATAGGGATAGGGTAGTAATATTAGCTAACCAGCTTCGAATAGGTCTACTCTACTCCCACGGTGCCGGCGTGGTCGGGTGATAGATCTGTCAACGTCTTAGCTCGAATGTTACCCCGAAGGTATCGAGTTCGGATCTCGGTCCCGCCTCGAGATGCAGAATGTCCCTGAGTCCACCCAGCTCTGAAAGGTACCCGGCACGCGTTAAGGAAAGTAAATGTTGCTGGGCATAGTGTTATTGCATCATCCCTGCATATACCGTGGTCAAGACACATCAACTCTACTTCCTCTTACTTATTAATAGTTTGTTCTAGAAGGGAAATCATACTCCTACTGTTCATCAATGGTATCTATTTATACGAGTGTAATTCGCTACGTAACATTTCTCGTAAGCCAAATAGCTTGTATCTCAAAGCAATTCTCTCCATTGAGATTAACTTAAAGACCATTAATCCGCTCCTAAAATGTCACCCCAGTCCCCAGTTGTTTTTGTGTGTTTTTTTAATAAGGAGATTTGTCTCCCCCCCCTCCCCCTCCCCCCCCGTGTTATCTCGCTTGTCGAGGCACTCGTATGTTGAGGTACCACTGTGTTCTCCTTTTATTAATTCGTCCCATCAGTATTACCTTGTTCTATCTACATATTTTTATTTTTTGGAAAAACTCGAGCCTGTGATAAAGAAAAGCACAGTTCAATCTCCACTGGTATTCTTATTCATGTAATGATCATCATATATGTCTGTATGTGAATTATATTAGTTACTGTTTATTTTTTTGACTTAACACATGAATGTTTTTATGTTTGCTATCATATGATCGGTTAAAATGCTTTCACGTGACGATCAAGTTTATAGCCTGTACATCATCAGTACAGAAATTGGCAGTCAAAGGGACAGCATTACATATTTTTAATTGAATTTTCTTCAACATTCTTGATGCTTTCCCTTATATTGCTATATCGCGCAGAAACTGAATTGTTAGTCAATGACTCTGATGTAGCATCGTCAGTAACAAATCCCAAATTACAACTTGAGCAAATAGCACTGCAATAATCCTAGCCGTCACACTAGCCCTAAAAATAACTTTAAATGTTTTTTTACTGCCATTCTTTTTCCCGTTTGCTAGAATGTGTATTCACTCGTAACTTCATAAGCTTAAATTTCGATTCCTTTTTAATTTACAACACGACTGAACCTTCTAATCACTTTTTAACCATAGATGTTTTTTTCAAGTCGTTTTGTACAGTTTTAAATATAATCTAACTCGTTCCTGGTGTTTAAAGTTTACTCAATCGCATTTCTCAACATGGTAGCAAACCTATCACGAATGACTACTGCTTTACAAATCAATATTAGATTCTAGATCTTTATTATATCTTTTACTACTAACTTTGGGCACTAGGCCTACTTGAAACTTCTACTAGAATGTCTACACGACTCCTCAATATTTTAACTTCGTTAGCAACGTCATAAATTATCAACTGTTGTAACCAGTGTTTCTTGTGTTTCTTCCAGACTTTTTTCTCCGGGGGGGGGGGGGGGGGGGACACTAATAAAAGTGTATGTTTACCAGAGCCGGCGTTAGGGGGTGGCGAACGGGGCGGTCGCCATAGGCCCCGCGCTTGAAGGGGCCCCGCGCTTTAGCACTGTAATTGTTATCTGAATTAGTTCGTAAACTTAAAAAAATTGTTGCTGAATTCAATTGGGAAAAACTAAATGGTCGAATGCCGACGTTGTTGATTGTTATAACTGAGGCCACGGTTGATGTTGGTGAGTCCCACCTGAACTGGGACAGGCCGTAATTCGATACAAAAATAGTGTCACACCTACTCTTTGTGTAGGGTACGGTCGCCTGACATTTGACCTGAGCTGACTGGAGATGGCGGTCGAGAATTAGCCCACGACGTAAAGAGATACCCTATTGTATGCGGACCCATGAAGACGTCCTTTTAGTGAACAGACATATGGGATGTCTGTAGTAGACAGTGACCTGATGAACTCTAGTCCTGACTTTCTTGTTGTAGATGTCGTATAATGTCGTATATGTACAGTGCTTCTTCCAGACTTTTTTCTCCGGGGGGCAGGGCACTTGAAATTTTCGGGGGGGGGGGGGGGGGGGGCGGACACTTAAAAGTATATATTTTCTCTATAAATTATATAAATTTCATTTCGTTTGCGTTGCCCCCCCCCCCCCCCCCCGAAGAGATGCCTGGAAGAAACTCTATATGTAGGCCTACTTGTCTTGGTGTAACAAAATTAACATTCAGTTGCGTGCAGAGGGGTGGGAGGAGGGGGGGGGGGGCTGCTTAGGATCAATAACAGGCGGCATTAAACAGAGTGTTTTATTAATTTTTGGAAGAAAGTTAAAACTGTTGTTATGTTGTGTCACCTTAAGGATTCACCCGTTCAATAATTAAGACAATAATGATTTTGGTTTTAAAATATTGTATGAATTCTAAACAAATTTTGAAGTCTATACTGTTTTGATACATCAGGCCGAGTTCGCTGTATTGTAAACTTTATTTTCCTAATTATTCGGCACGTGATTAAATTTTCTTAAGTGATTTGGTATGAATTACATAACTGTTAAAAGTGATTTAATATCTTAGCAAAGGAAAAAAAAACTATGAACATATATATATATATATATATATATATATATATATATATATATATATATATATATATATATATATATATATATATATATATATATATATATAATGGAAAGGCCCCGCGCGGATGGTTGGCCCTAGGCCCCGCGTATTCCTAACGCCGGCTCTGATGTTTACTATATGAAATCCATCTCATTCGGGGGGGGGGGGGGGAGATGCCTGGAAGAAACTCTGGTTGTAACTTATAAAAATCAATTTTAAAAATGAAATCCGGTGAATTTTTGGCTTTTTGTCTTTTTAGCTAAAACTAACTAAAGTACTAAAAGACAACTCGGCATTTCTAGAGTTGTTCATTTGAACTATTTATAGATAGAGCTTGATCTGGCGGTTCCGGTGACGTATCAGGTTCTACTTTCGATTGTTTATGAGATGGTCTTGTGTTCTAGCAGACAGTCTAGTTTCTAAATCTAGTAGACTAGTAATGAGTAGATCTAGGCCTAAAAATAAAAATACGGAATCAGATCCGTCGTCAATATGTATTACAAAAATGTCACACATTCTGTATTTAAGTGGTTTCGTGGTAAAGTATAAATTAAATTAAATTAGGCCTAATAATAATTAATACTTTATACTAATATATAAATATTAGGTAATCTATCGTTTTGGGTACGTAAAATCGCCCGCGACTAGTAATGTGAAAAACAGGTGACTCCTTAAATTTTAATAATTATTTCACATTTTGAGGAGGATTTATGTTTTGAAAAATACAAAAATGTTTCCTTCTTTCATTTATGTACCTGTTTTTAAACAATTGAATTAAAACTTTTCAGTAATAAATGAAGACTAGCGATGTTTCCAACAGATGCAACCATGCTCATTTACTATAGCAGCCATCTTATTTAAGTTTTTTTTATAGCGGATATAGCGCGAGACAGGCGGAAGTCACTCTATTTTACAAATGGCTGCTGTTTATATAGCAAATCTTGCTCGCAAACACTGCTGTTTAAAGTTAATTTCTGGCATATATTGATATATTTAGCCATTGATTTAGGTTTATTATTCATTTATCTATAATATTTGACACAAATATATCACAATATACTTCTATTAAAGCCTTGACAATGAGGTAACGTTTTCGTACATTAATAGCCGCGGGCGATTTTACGTACCCAAAACGATAGATTACCAAATATTAATATACTATATACATACACATTATTTATTATGATTATTTATACACCCCGCCCTTTTTAGAAAAATGACTGGAAGCAACAATTTTTAATTATTATTAGCGTTTCTTTCAGGCATCTCTTGTGTGGGGGGGGGGGGGGGGGGGAGTACTATTCACATCTACCCCCCCCCCCCCAATGAAAAAGAATTAATATACCGAATATATTTAAAATATAAATCTATACTTCAACCCCAAAACTTTCTATCTAGATCTAGATCTATATCATCAGCATATCTAGTCTCAAACAAGGGACATACTAACTTTAGCAAAGTAGATTCAAATGATTCAATTTATTTATTTTTTCTCATACAGGATTTTTTAGGTGTGAGCATGATAATGCCATTGGTATTACCTCAGGCTCGAGAACTTGGGGCCTCACCAACTTTAGCTGGAGCTATAGGTAATGGAAAATGAGCTATATCTCTATATCAATGTCTAAATTAGTAAATATGATTCACATTCAATACAACAATAATATAGGCCTATAATGTAAAAAATCATTATCCATTATTGAAATGGTAATTAGTAATTACATTTTTATTAATGTCTGGTGCTAAAATTTGTCAAATTTAGGTCTAGTATTGATATGATGGTATTTTATTTTTAAATATAATAGCTTCATTTCTTGTTATCCTTTTTATCAGGGTCTGTTTATGGTGGTTTGCAATTGTTTAGTAGCCCCATTATTGTAAGTAATGTAACAACACATTTTTTCTTTATGTCTTCTACTCTACTATTTGTAATTTTTTAATATAATCCTATTAAATTAAAATCCCTGAGGCAGGGTTTCTTTCAGACCATTTTCTCTTGGGGGAAGGGGGGGGGGGGGAGCACTTGTCACTTCTCTCCTGGAGAGATGCCTGAAAGAAACACTGCTTGGTCAAATTTATGTTACTCTGTACTAAATAATTTAAAATGTAATTTTTTAAATAATTCAACACTGTGAAGGTTGTTTTTTTTTTTACATTTTTCATCTTTGTTGACTATGACCTCAATTTTCCAGTATGCTAATTGTAGGGCATATTATAAGCCTATATCTTTTTTTTGTGTTTGTACAAGTGGAAGTTTTTTATTTGCTTTGTTTTTTACTTTCTCGTATATACGTAGTATAGAGAAAGTATTGTAATCGTGCAAAAAAAAAAATCGAGATTTTTACAAATCTCGACGTTTTACACCTCACTGATACGGAAAAACATAATTTTGCAATCTTGTCCGTATGTCTGTGTGTGTGTGTGTCTGTGTGTCTGTGTGTGTGTCCGTGTGTAAACACGATAACTTGAGTACCGTTACAGCTAGGTTGATGAAATTTCATATATAAGTATTATATCAAAATCGTAGATCCGTATCAACTTTTGAGCGATTTCCGACAACCGGAAGTGGTACTTTTTCTACTTTGAATTTTTCAAAAGCCTATAACTTGAGTACTATTAGTACTATTTAAGATAGATAAATGAAATTTCACATGTAAGTAAAAGATCTAATTCTCTACCTTCTGTTAAATTTTGAGTAATTTCCGTTGACCGGAAGTAGTAATTTACGCTACTTCCGATTTCTCAAAAAACTAATGTAAATTTTAAAAGTACTAATAATATTGCGCACTATTACGCACATTTGGTTTCGGTGCTAGCTTGGTGCGCATTTTTTTTTCTACTAGATTTTATTCTATTTTTAAAAGTTTAAGTAAACAAAAATCATGTCTATATTCCGAGTTGACATCCCACGTAGTGTTATATTAGAATATTCGAGAAAGTTTAGGGGAGATCACTCCCGGTTTATTTTACTATTTTTATTAATTTTTTTGTTTGCATATCCTTGTTGTTGAAATAGATCCACGCCTAGCTAGCTTTTAGTGTAGTAAAGCAAAGTTGCTGAATAGAGCAGACAATCAATAAACTTGGCAACAGATGGTAAATCACTTTCCCTTGTGAACGGCCTACCATTAACTGATAGTGTAATAGATACACCATTAGCATGATAATGAAGAGAAACAGAACAGAATACATTCTGGTTGGAATGATATTGATAAACTGAATAAGAATGACTTTTGTTAGTATGGCATTCTTGTTGATGCTGTAACAATAGTAGCATTAACTGAAAAAGATGGTTTATTCATTATTGTTTTCATGAGTTTTTTTACATCTGGTATTTCTTGATTTTTATTCAGGTCCTGAGTTTTAACAATAAGTAAGGTTTGAAATTAAAATTAAAACTAAAAAATAGATCTATGTCTATATTTATCACCAAGACCTCAGGCAGATGAGGCTGACAGCAGGGACAGTAACTCTTCTGGAGAGATAACTCTGAAATTAAACAACTGCTGCCTTGTAGTTTGTTCTTGGTTGGACAAAGGCTTTGGATGCAAATCCAAAAAGAAAATCAGGCAGAAATCATAGCCTATATGGTGCATAACAAGTTGATAAGTAATACTTAATTGTGTTGGAGGAAAGCCCTCCCTAACACTAGAATTAAGAATGAAGAAAATAAATTACCAAGACACCTTATGACACCAAAAGAGAGCTTGTGTAAACTAACAATAACATGAAGAAAAGTTTATCATTTTTGTTTGTCTCATCAATAAAAAAATTAATAGTAAAGTTGCCCTTTCAAACTTATGATCCATAAGGCAGATGAAGTACAGTTCATGTTTCTTGACTTCAGCATATGAAGGGATGGTGTGGTGAGCACTATGCCCAGCTGCTTATACTTACCCTAAGTCCCATACCCATCAGAGCTGGATGGACTCAAGGACATCTTACAGACTCAAGCCTAAAATAAATATGTATACATTCAATAAAGTTAACGCCATGCAGACTCAGTTTCTGACAGAGATCCAAACCCTAGAATTTCAGACTAGCAGTTGAGCGCTCTACCACCTGACCATGCTGTCCTGCGTAATTTAAAGTAAAATTAAGAAATGTTAACTATTTTAATTTATGTTAATGTTACATCAATAATAACGGTTTTATTTTTTGCCAGGGCAAGTGGAGTGATACAGTGAGTCGCCAGTTCAGTCTGGTTGTATGTTTGCTCATGTCAGGCCTGGGGTATGCCAGCCTTGGAATATACTCATCACTTGCAGTACTGTTTGTTGGTCGCCTTGTTTTAGGTACAATGAGGTACTTGCTAATTTAGGCTCTAAATGTTCTGAACCCTGGATATAATCTTATTTTTATATAAGATAATACGAAAAGATCTGAGTTGAACCCAGAAACAAAGGATCAGAGCGTGAACATGTACAACAGGTACTTAAGACTCCACAAAGAAGTAAACATTCATTTTCTTTTGTAAAACAGATGAAAGTACATTTTATTTTACTTTTAGATTGTTTAAAGGTGAGACTGACAGGTAGAAAATCTTGAGAGTTCATTGGGCGATCATGGGTACCTGATGTATGCTGGTTGAAAGTAAAGGAGGCCATGCTTGGTGCTGACCACACAATCCTTTCATATGCTGAGGTTAAAGAAACAAATGAGCTCTGCTTCAACTACCCTTTAGACCTATGGTCTAGAAGGATACAATACTTCTAACTTTAATTAAAAAGTCATATTACTTTTTAATCTTTTACCTTTTTTTTTATTTATCTGAGAATCTCTCACTTAAGTGCTAAGGGGACATTTTTAAGTGAATTTTTTAAATATTGACTCATTATTACCAATTACTGAGCAGCTAGTACTTTCAACTATTTTGATTTGCAATATATTTTCAGAAAATTATTTTGATTGCATGCATTAATTTGCAATATATTTTCATAAAGCGCTGTGCCATTGAGTTCCTTTTGTTGTTTTATCCCCAGGATGTTTCAAACACAGCCAGACCATCACAAAAGCTTTCCTGGCTGATGTTCTACCCAAGGAATCTCTTACTGGGGCACTAGGATCATTTAATTCTTTTTCCAGCATAGGTTTTATACTTGGGCCAATCATTGGAGGCCATTTAGCTGAGACCAGAGGTGGATTTACCTTAGTTGCATTTGTTGCAGGAGCTATTTTTGTTTGCAATGCTGGTAAATCCACTTTTTAATTTTATGTTGGTTTAAGGATAAGTATTATTAATAGGATTGGCTGGGTGTTAGGCTGTTTAAATGTGCATGACATATGCTGATAGTAGCTGGCGTTGATAATTTTTCCTGTTTTTGCTAATGGGATGGAAACTAATGGTGTGGCTGAAATTGTATTATTTTAAAAGCCACTTTGAGACAAAATTACAGAAAAATAGTTGATGAGAAGACAGAAATAGTTTTAAGTGTTGAGATCCTACAAAATGACAATGTAGTAACTAAACTGTAAACACTTAGTCAACTTTGCAATTTGCTCTAAAAGTTTTAAAAGATTTGATTTTTTATTAATTCGGTTTTGTTTAGCAAAGAAATGTTTTGGAAGTTTCCTTTTTTTTTTATGACTTATATAATGATTGCTTTTCAGTATTGGTGTGGTGGGCAATACCAACAAATTTCTCTGCAAGCCATCATCATTCCAGTTCTAAAATGATAAAAGAAGACAGTTCAACTTCATTAAAAAAGCTGGGTTCGGATGAAATAGACTTCAGCTTTAGCAAGATGGTGAAATCATTCAGAGAATTTGATTGGATAGAGCTGTGGGATTTGTTTCTTATTAAATTTTTAGCTGGTTAGTATTTTTTTGCATTTTGTGGTGACCAAAATTATAAACTTAAAACCATTTTCTTAAGAGATAATTTTCCATTTATTTTTTTACTTGTAACGCCATTACTTTTGTCTGATATTAAAATTAAAGCTAAATGATATTAATTAATTGGTGTTGCAGCAGTGAATTTATCAAATTATATTCAGTGTAGGATTATGGTAGCCTACTATAAGATATTTATAAAGTAAAGAATCCTCTTTAGTAGACATAGTGTTCCAATGGGCAGATGAAGTAAAGTTCATATTTCTTTACCTCAGCATACAAAGGGAGGGTGTGGTCAGCACTTTGCCCAGCCACCTTTACTTTCCTCCACCTGAGATAGTACCCATTATAGTTGGGTGAACTCAATGACTTTCTACTGACTTTGACCCGGATTCAACTTTCGGGTTAGCAGTCTAGTGTTCTATCTCTTCTAAGGCCAAGCTGTCCCATATTTATGCAAAATAAATGATTTAATTGTTCCTTAACCGCTGGGGTCGTTGCTGCACCATAGTAGATTTTCTCATCATTTTCTGATGCTCTCCATAACTGTGCAACCGACAGCCAGGCCATGTTTATGCATCTTTTCATTTTTAAATATTTACTACTGTGAATCCTTTTTTCTAAATCCTTTATTTGTGTTTAGCCAATTATCGTTGTTTTTTCTTTAATTGTTTACCAATATGTTTAACATTTTCCCAGGATTTTCTGTGATAATATTTCGTACTAACTTCACTATGGTGCTAAAACTAAAGTTTGATGCCAGTCCTAAAACCCTAGGATATCTTACATCATATTCTGGTGTGGTAGCCACCTTGTCTGGGTTTATCCTCGGAAAAGTCACACAAAAGTAGGTTTGTTTTATTTCTTCTGTGGTAGAGGTACACTAGTTATATATTGTTTCTATTTCTATTCAATCCTCCAATAACCTTGAACTTGAACCATTCTTTACATCTCAAAACAAAACTTTTTTTTAATTACCTACTGTATTTTAAAAATATCTAGAATGTAATTTATACTGACCCATGTACACGCCAATGTTAATAATAATGCTAGCAGAGATCATTTAGAAAAAAATTAATTTTTTTAAATTGATAGTTAAGTCTCACAATTTATTTACAAAAGAAATCAAATTAATCTATTTTGTTCTTGCTTCAGGTACAAAAGCAACGCTAAGCTTTTTCTTCATGTTACAGTGTTGCAAGTCATTACCCTAATGTGTTTGACGTGGTCATCCTCACTTCACTTGTTGTTGATTTTCTTAATGCCCTTGAGTTTAGTTACATGCATATCAAGAGTGAGTAGCACAACGCTCACAATATCTCGCTGTGGGGATTCTGCTGTTGGTTCTATAATGGGCCTGAGCCAGAGCGTGATGTCTATTGCAAGGATGATTGCCCCATTCATTGCTGGATTAGCCCAAGAGTTCAGCATAGATGGTGCATCCTACATAAGTATACTAGCAGCTGCATTTAGTGTAATTTTAATGCTTTTTCGCCCCCAGTGTCCTCAAGTAAGGAAAGAGAAACTTAGCTAGGTTGAATACCCTTGTAGTGGCATTGTTATTACCTGTGTGTAAAGGTAATGTGATAAAGGTGGTTAATTTTATAAAATATCAACTTGATTTATTTCATAAAGGTGTTGGAATAATACATAAGTATATTATTTTTGCGTGTTTTTTTTTAAATTGTGTTGTTAAAATATATTTTTTTAACAATAAAAACCTGTTGTTTCAATAGTTTGTATATGGTCCCTTTTACACTTGCTATGTTTAACATAAATGTGCTAAGCTATATAACTACAAAGTTAAACCTATCAACCACAAAAAAATTTCACACAATTTAAACAGATTAAGCAGATTTCGGACTATTGCTATTTTGATTAAATAAAGGTGGGAGGGTATTTTTTTTAAAAGCTTTTTCTTATGGCCAAACATGTAACCTGACATTTTGATCAGTTCCTAATAAATAGAATGTTATTGATGCTCCAACCTAATAAAAATTTCCCTCATCAATAATGCAAGTTATTTGGATTTTTGTGAGGTGAACATTAGGGAAGAAACTTAATAACAAATTTTTAAATTACTAGATATTAAAGTAGTTGTTGCCTTATAAAATCTCATGCAATTTTTGGTCACAAAATATTTTATCTTAATTAATAATTGTATTAGGGTACATAAGTATGAGGTATATTGGTGAGATAAATAGTAATTCAATAGACCACACATTATGTTGCATGGATCCAAGCTAACTGAATCACAAGTTCTTTGAAAGGTTAGTTTTAATGTATCTAACTTTCAAGAGATAAGAAACTCATCTTTTTTACATAAAATGCAATTTTATTTGCATGAACACATGACAATGGTGATGATGAATAGTTTCGATGAAATGAATATAATGTATGAAAAGTCGGTTAGTGGAATGCTAAACTGCCATTTCATTTTACGGCATCTGAAGGGTCCAGATAAAAACAATTTTCTGTATGTTGATACTTCATTTTCGTCTTTAATTCCACTAACCATATATTGTTTGCCATTAATTTGAAAGCAAATTTTAAAATGAACTTTGTCATTTCACTACATGACAATTTACACAAAATTTCATTACGCAACACCAAACGATAAAATAGTAAAATACTGATACATTTTTAAAACTATTTTTTCGGCATTCTGGATTAAAGATTCTTTAGAATGTTCACAAAACTCAAATTTATTTTATTAAAACGAGTCTTGAATGTACGCTCCCTATCCCTATACAATGTGTGCAAATGGAGACTTTTAGCCTAAATAACAGAGCATCTAGTAACAACTGATGCATGTCATGTTATTTACTGCAAAGGTCTATTTATTGTATGCAAAATGTTGCGGCATGCACTGCAGGATCCAAATATTGGTCCTGTTTTGTTGCATAAGCTGCCGTAGAACGGAACCCTTGTGCCTGAAACCACACGGTGCGGAGTCAAGGCAACATCCATTCATGCCTGGTGCTTATTAAGCCTGAGGTTATGATGAGATATTATATATAGGAGACCGAATAAATTTTTAATTCAGACTTTGCCGAAAAAGAAAATTCTTTGGGGGGATATGCTTTATAAGATCAAAAAAATATGTACAAGACGTAGGCCAGGAGAAGATGAAATATACAAATATTTAACAACTACTGTTGCCCAGCAAAAAATTTCGAAGCCTTTTGTTTTTAGTAAACTGGGCCAAAGACATAAGCCATTGACCCCCCTTAGTTTCACTTGACCACTTACTTCACATGGGTCATAAATTACCAGGCTGCAATTTCAGCCCAATATTAAGCCATCTTTTGGTTACAATTTTATTTATACAGTATTGGGCAGATTTAAGTTTTATCACAAGTTTTTATATTACTTTAAGACTAAGCTGTCAACCCCAATTCTGCCCATATGAATCTTCATACCATGCATCATCATTTCCATCATAGCTCATGGCCCCATACATGTCCTGCTTCATATCTTGTTTAAGAGGCTGCTGCGCTATAGGCTGACTGCCCCAACTTTCTGTATTCCGTCGCTTCGAGCTTCCTGTCTGGAAGTCTGTGCCTGCTTTCCGTTTTCCTCCCCTGGCCGCGACTGGTGATGACCCTGCCGACGGGCTGTTTCCGTTGCTAGCCCCACGTCCCCCGCGCGAGGCCCCCCGGGCAGGTCCAGTTGCACGGCCTTTAGCGGCCGCCCCTCGGGTTGCCTGACCTCCTGTTGCGTGGCCACGAGGGCCCCCACCACGACCTCTGATAGGCTGCTACCATGAAACGGAAAAAGATAGTTTTGAGACATTTTTTGCCCTAATTATTAGCATGTAAAAGTGGCAAATTATTGGTGAGGGGGAACAAGATTCACCTGGAAATGTGTTTGATACTTTGAACATTTCTTACTAATAGTTTGTAAAGGGGTATTCAATAGATTTATTTTGCCAAAACACGACTGACTTTTCTACAATTCAAATTTTTAAAAGACTATTTTTGGTGTACAATTTTGATTTTAAATTGGCTTAATAGATATTTTCAACACATTTGCAGTGTTTCTATCCCCTCAAATAGGAGCATACTGTAAAAATACAGTATGCCCCTATGAAATCCAAGCAAGACTCTTCTACTAATGAACCATAATTTATAATCAAGGTTGAACACAAATCTATGTTGCTTACATGGTAATCTATGTTTTAAATTACTACTAAGGTAATTTTTCTTAACATACTACCTACTAAAAAGCTATTTCACTTAATGTCCATAAACTGGTTCAGAAGTAGGTTTAGCATACTATTGTGACTTCAGTGCTGAAGGTTAATTTATCAAATCTTTGTCCCAAAATATTGAAGTCACATCTGCATGATGAGTCTTGCTTGGTCTTTTCTAATATAAGTACTTACAGGGGGTATCCCTCCACGACCACGAGCTCCTCTCATTGGGGGAACAGGAGGATAGCCATAGTAATCAAAGTCTTCATATCCATAATAATCTTCATAATAAGGCTCTGAAAAATTCAATAAAAAAATTAATTTTTATCACTAGAAGAAATACATGTCATTAGACATCACTGGAAACCCATATGCTACTGATGCAAATGTATTACTAATGTGTCCCATGTTTTTATTTTCATACAAAAAGCATATATTTGTTATACCTTTCTATTAACTACTAGCTGCAAAGCCTATTGGTTTCAGACAAAATAATATTTGATTTTCAGTAGCCTTGACCAGTTACTAAGGATACAATTTCATGAAAAGAACATGGAATGACAAAATGAACTAATATCTCATCCAGACTGAGTACCCATGCTTTAAAAGTACTGCTGATCACTATTTGATCTATTTTAATATCTTTAGCTGAACTAAGTCCACCCTCAACCCTATTCCACCACTTATTCGCCAACCACTCCATTATTAAACTACCACTATCCACTAAGTAAAGTAGGCCAATTAATTTAAGAAACTGACAATCACCAATTTTAAAACAATGTTGCTTTCTAATATTACTTTAGCTGTAAACCTGTAATCTTTAACATGGTGCCATTTATTATTTATATTATTCCGCACAACCAACTCAACCATGCAGAAAAACAAGTCTTCTTGATATAGTCATTCCATGTTTGCATAAATATATTTGCTATACTTTATTTAAAAGTAGCCTATGTATACAAGAAATAGAAATTTTCTTGGTGGTTATTTCTCTTTAGAATCAGTGTTTAATTTGTTATATTATATATCTGCATATTTACAATACGTGTAACATTTTTAACTATCTAATAAAAATCTAATAATTTAAACAATGTAAAATATTGTTTTTAAAAGGCAATAAAAATTATATTTGTATTATAAAAACTATAAAAATAGTTACTTTTATAATGTCATGTCTTCTGTTACTTGACAAATTTAGCCAATGATGTATGTAGATAATGCAGGAGTGTGAAATTTTAAACAGCAACAACAGGTGTTTTGATTATTTTATTCTAGTGACATATTTTGAGCTTTGGTATTTTCAGCTATATTACTTTGTTTTATGGATCAGATAGAGATTTATAAATCAGAATTTTGATTAGATTTGTTTGGGTGATCAGTAAAAAAAATTTGCAACACTAACAATCTATTCAATGGAAATATTTCTAACATCTGGGCAGGTTTTTGGAACAGGTGTTAATAGCAAGTGAATTTTAAAATTTCTGTTAATCATACCTGGATATGGTGGTCTTCTTAATCCAGCCCTACTAGGAGATGGATGACCTCTTACTGGTGGCCCCCAGTAATCATCAAATCCAAAATAGTGAGCCCTCATCATCCTACGCTCTTGATCTCGTTTGCGCTGTTCCTTTTTCTTGTTTTCAGATGGAGGTTTAGCCAAAGATATGTCCACTTCAAGATTGCCAATTTTTTCTCCATTTAATGCATCCATCGCTTTAAGGGCATCATCTCTTTCTTCATAATGAACAAATCCATAGTCTTTTATTTTCTTAACCCTTTCAACTTTTCCAAATTCACCAAACTTTTCCTTCAAAGTTTCTTCACTAACATCAGATGTTAGGTTTCTTACATACAAAACCTTAACCTAGATTAAAATTGAGTAAAAATTTTAGTTTAACAATTTTGTAAAATAAAGTATAAAGTAGTTTTAATTAGCAGCTGTTAAAATAAGGAAAATTAACCTTGGACATAGTTTCATCATCTGGTTCTTCCATGGGATCAGCCCAATCAACTATGACATCACACTGCCAAAACTTTGGATGCCCAGCCTGCAGTTTTCTTTTAGCATTTGATGCCTGTTTGTGAGTTTCATATTCCAAAAATGCAAAACCCCTGTTCTTCTGTTTAGGATTGTCAGCAGAGCCATAGACAATGACATCTACAAGTCCATCTATATAGTTATTTAAAATAAAACAAAAAGTACTAAAAGATGTTTTTGTTCTAATGTTAGTATTAATTTGTGCTTATCAGTTAGTGTTTACAAATACATTTTTGGGAAATAAATATAATTTATTGCAAAATATATTAGAAATGTAATTAAGACAATGAGACAGTTAAGAAATAAAAGATTAATATCAATCAAAGATTACGTTAAGCTTCAATTACAATACTAAAGGAACTTTGTAGTCCTAAGTTTTACAATTTCATAAATAATAGGCTAAATTGCAATAAAGGTTAAGAGTTCAATCTACTACACAAAATACTTATTAAAAGAGTAAAAAAAAAAATCTTAAACAGGTAAAAGAAAAACTTTACAATGTTTAATACTACACTATAATCACTGATTGCTAAATGAAAATAACTGATGTTTAAGTTAAAACTATAAAATTATTCTTTTTCCATTTTTAAATTGGGATGTTAACCTTTGCAACTTCTGATAAACTTCATGTCATAAATCTGTTAACGATAATTTTTAGTTTTCAGTGGTACCTCCTAAAAACCTTTAATGATCATGACCGGTTAAATATTTTTTTTTCCAAAGAGTTATTAGCTTTAACTGCTTGGCCAATTGGAAATGTGGCATAATCTAAAATGTCTTGTTATTATTGAAAACAATAGTACCTGTTCTTTTTCCAAATTCTTCTTTAATCTCTTCCCTAGACTTGTTTTTAGGTATGTTTCCAACAAATAATCTTACATTAGCAATAGAAATATTTACTTTCAATTGCTTTCCAGATCTAATTTCATAATTGTGCAGCTGAAAAAAATTTATAAAATTGTTTCAACAGTACGGCCAAGTAAAATTAAAAATTAGTGCCTGTGTTGCCAATCAATGGATGTTCATTACTAGTTTTGGATGAGCTAAATAAATACAACCACCACCCCATTTATTTTTAGCCAGCATGCACTGAGTTTTTAAAAGACTTGAGTTATGGGAGTTGGTTGCAATACATGAGGCACCACTGTGAAAGTTTGTGGTAAAATTTCTTTGCCTAAAATATTAAATCAAAATAAACTGACACTGCATATAAGTTTACAATTCTGCTAAAAAATTGTCGGAAATAAAGCAATACATCAAAACAATGTTTTTATAAACATGCATCTTAAACATGTTTTATAATAGATTGAATTCAAATGACTAATATATCTCTATTTGCAGTGTATATGAACATATTTAAAATTAAGTCAGTGGCCTAACAATGTTACCTGATTTACAGCCTCAGCTGCTGCCTCTTTTTCACAAAATGTTATGAAGCCATAGCCCCTGTTCAGACCTGTCATGGGATCCATCATCAAACGCATGTCCCAAATCTTTCCGCATTTTTCAAACAGTGGAATCAATTCATCTTCAAAGACATCTTTAGGAATCTTTCCACAGAAAATCTGTTAAAAAGTTGAAATTGAAATTCAATAGATGATTACTGTTGAGTATAAATGACAGTCTTTTTCTAATTTTATATCAGCATGTTATTATGAAAATTATCTGTATAATATAAAGGACATGGTGCATACAATTAAAATATTTTTTAACATGCACAAATTTTAAAATCTCTACACATATTAAAACATCTTTTATGTAAAAAAACTAAAAATTTAGAAATAGCATTGTGAATTCTCATTTAATCCATTAACTTCCAGGTGTTACCTGCTAAAATATTTATTATTCTTGAAAATGAAAGGAATGTGTTACTACAATTTATTTTGCAACCAATTAATTGTAAATAACCTCATGTCCAGTTCCAGGTGGTGTTGGATCTCCACCTGGTGGTGGGCCTCCATATTTTCTCTGTCCTGTTGTAACATCTAATGAGTAGCCAGTGCGATCCAAGATTTCCTTATTGAAAAATTGTATTGATAAGTAAACATATAATACAACAATTTTTATACATCCTATCATTTAATTAGTTAAAATTGAGCTTATTTTTCTGTCAATCACACCTTTAATTTGGCTTCATCAGGACCTTTAACAAGTGGTGGCATGTTGCCTGCTCTTAGTTTATGCCTGTAGGTCTTCATCTGGCCACACAGAAAAGCACTTTTATTCCCCACATGCTCAAGATTGCTTTCACAAAACTGTCTTAAAACCTTGATTGCATCTTCTGGGGAAAATTCTTTTAGAGCATCCATTGCCCTATCATCAAGATCAGACTGTGAAAGTTTACCTATTAGAATTTTATCAAAAGACTTATTATGTTGCATTTTAATATAACAATCAATCTATTAAGTTAGACAATTAAAAAAGGTAACAGCATGTCCTTTAAAAACCCTGCAAACAAAACTGAAAAATTGTGGATCATGACAGCCTGACATTTATAAGGAATGTTTTCAAATGTGCTGATGGTTGGTTGCTATAGGGCATGTAAGTCTACGGTCTCTAAGTCTACTAGCTGGCAAGTATGAGAAGTTGTGACCTACTTACACACCGCAACAATTTAAATGAAAACCCTTTAGCCTATAATTATACAATATTTTTCAGAAGAAACATCAAAACAACTTAAATGAAAAACACTAAGGCCTATAATTATACAATATTTTTCGGACCGAATAATTTACTTACCAGTTTTATAAATTGTTAAAAGTTCTTTGGCAACTGTTTTGCTGATTCCATGTTCTAAAAGGGTCTGTGCTTCTGACTCTTCTTCTGGTGTTAGTGATTCTTCTTTCATATCAACATCATCTCCGTTTTGACTCATCTGTTGAATGTACATGCATATATATATATATATAGGCCTATATTTCAGAAACTTGTCTAGTTTTTAACAGGAGATTAAAGTAAGAAATGGTACCAGTTTACTGTTGACAAGCAATACATGTTTCATCCTTCAGGAGGCAACCATTTATCAATATAAAATAAGTAAAATATGTTTGTTCTATTTTCCATTTCTTAGTAAATAAGGGCCATTTATCATATATGTCATGCTATGGGGGAAGGAATCTGAAAAAGTAGATGAGGACTGGTAGGGGAAGGAGAGAGAGGGGAAAAGCCCATTGAATTTAACATCAAATTCCCTTATTGTTAAGAAGCAAATTGTATAGCTTACTATTAAACTATGTTAAGGTTGTTTTTTTTGGAAACAGTGGGCCTAATACATCACTCATTTACAATTCTAGTATTGATGTAGTAATTAAGTAAGAGATGAAGAAAACATGACCATGGACCAAATGGCCTTTTAACTTTTGCTTCATGCAAAGGACTAGCTTACAGAAAAGAACTTGGGAGTATTTTTATACCAGTGTCTGATAATAGAATCTTCTTTAAAAAAGGGATGTTAGGTTACTGGTAGGTAGTTAACTAAATACACACATGGCTGGCTAATGTCAATGCTAACCCTGTCCCTAACCCCAACCCTACCATACACCTAACCATTATTTCTAACCATAAAATTAGTCAAGATGACACTAATAACCCAACACACCTATTTTATGGAAGAGTATTATCAGACATCAGTATCTAAATTCATCACAATACAAGTTACTGAATATGGGGAGGGGGGAGGAGAGTTTTATCCAAAGCAGCCCACTATGATGAGAGAAGATGGCCCTTTTAGACTTTGGGTGGGACTTTAGGTTAAATTACAGCACCCCCCCCCCCGACCAAAGCGTATTAACTTGAAGCAGATAGATGAGGTCTGGAATTCAAGGACTTGGTAGACTAGTTACTAGTTGTTAGGTTTGCTGTCGTCCCTCCTGGGACTGGGACAAAGGCCGCTGACAAGAGCTTTCCAGGCGTCTGTCCTGGGCTAGTCTCTTGTTGCTAGTAGATCTATTCTAGATACTAAAAATACTATTTTGCTGAATAGCCTTTCCTGGCAAATGTAGAGATCTTGTGTATAGTCCTAGGATTGCCATTTCATTTAACGTTTAATAAGAATCATATTCATTGGTCAAATATCCCTATTTTCTTGAATATTTTAGAACAAATAGATCTAGAATCTAGATCTATTTGTTTTTAACTGTCATCTTTGATTAGGCTTAAAGGCTTAATCTAATAATAACTTGCAGATCTAGAGTCTAGAATCTAGAACCAGAACTGTTAGCATAAAAAAGGCATGAAGCAAAACCAGTTCCAATAACTGGTCATTCACAGATTTGTTTAGCCATAGGCCTATAATTTGAGAGTGCATGTTTTTCTGTAAGATCTAGATTGATTCTACATCTATTCTTAGAACCTTCATTGACATCTTGTTTATTATTCCGTGTTTCTTTGTTCTTTCCTACGCAGCTGGAAATCAGGACAGATTTTAGATCTTTAGACCTTGCATGTTATGTTACAACGGCATTGGACTACGTCATTGGTTAATCTTTTAACAAGTAATCAGTAAAAGTTGCAATAAAGACACCAGGATATGGTTAATAAGGGGGATTTTTAATATTAACAGGAAAATAGGACGACAAAAATCGTTTGCCGGCTAAACAAAATGGCGTTCAGTTCTCTGGACGAGCGTGCAATTTTCGCGTCAAGTATTTCAACATCTATGAACTACACTGAAGATAAAACTAGTCTTCGCTTTTAGAGGGAAATTAATGAGCTTTAATGTTAGTCTACTCATACCTTGAATTTCAAATTAAGCTACTTTCTTTTAGATAAAAAGGGCCAAATTCTCTTCTTTAAAACAAAAACGCGTCTTTTTCCGTGACGGATGAAATACAGAAGAGACCACGTGATATATTGGGGTTCACAAAATAAAATTCACGGTCAGGCTCAAACAACCGATTTATACGAAATCCTACGAAATAATTAGAAGTAACTGTTGTTTTTTTTTTTTTAATTGGGGCCCATAGCCTTGGTTGTTCTTTTTAAAATAAAATATTGCAAATCTTGGCCTATTATTTAGAATAATATTTTAAAATAGTTCGTATGAGGTCTTTTGTTTGACTGCAGTATTTTGAAGTTTTTAATCTACCCAAGTTATGGTCTACATGTAGAATAGATCTATAAATAGACCTAACCTTTTACAACTATTTATCCGCATGGGGTGGATGACGATAACGATAGGCCTAACAAAATTATTAAATTGATTCGTAGTAGTGACATTTATTTAACCATAAATTTGTTCAGCTGGTCTGGTCGATAACAACACTTCAGCTAAAGGGATGAAACTGAAAATGTTAACGGTCAGCCCAGCAGAGTTGCAAATGAAAATCGAGAGGCGCAACAACTCGGAAATCACTAGATCCATTTCCAGGGGTTCCAAAAATTGTAATTTAAAAATGTCTATTTCCTTCTCCCTGAGTTTTTTTCAGATGGGCACTAGAAATTTATGAGTGGAGGATAGTGGTTAAAATAGCCTATATAATATTTTCTATTTCAATTTATTATTTAAGTCTTTTTTTTTTGTACGAGGGGCGGGTTGGACGCAGGCAGTGGCGTAGCTAAGGGAGCGCGGGTGGGGCTCCGACCCTTACGCTCACCCGAACGCCGACTTTAAGGGGGCGTCAAAAGAGGAAGAAAAAAAAATAAAAAGCTAATTTTAAGCTAGGGCATTGCATTATGCAAAGTAAAAGTAAAGAAAGTAAATGATTACATGGCTTTACCAAGTGATTTTAGTGTTTTCTAAATCACTTGTGTTACGCCACAATAAAAAACATTTCTGGATAGTGACTGGTAAAAAGTGCCACTAACCGGCCTATCCAACTGAAGGGGTGGGGTGGTGTTGGTTAACTATATAACATAGGGAGGGAATGGGGCGTAAATTTGATAGTTTGCCTCGGACTCCTGAATGGGTTACTACGTCTCTGGACACATAGGCGGATTAAGGGCGAGGCTGAAAACTATAATATGAATTGATCACAATACTCTAGGTTGACTGAGTTATGACAAGATTTTGGAAAAATATCGATGTTTTAAGCAAAGTTCAACAGCATTTTTTTTTTTTTACTTTTTGTGACGACGTGTGACGGAGGGGAGAGGGGTAGATAAAAATCGTCCAAAAAAAACCGTGACATCATTTATGGATGACCCCAATAAACTATTTGGTAGTTTCCAACCTCTGATTCAGAACAAAGATTATCTATTTAAAACACTAAAATTGACATACTTAGGTGCAAAAAATATAGACGATGGTATAAGGCAGAGGAGAAAAACTGTTGGCATTAGTTTAATTGATGTCTTAACATTTTAAACAGAATTTCCAACCATCCTAGTTAGGAAATTATTATTAGCATACAGGGCAGACTTAACTTTAAAAAAAAAACAATAAGCATAACATGTGCGTCAAAAACGACAACTCCGTCCTCTTAGGCGTAATCTATTAATGAAATATGTAAGGTTAAGTTAGGTTTGGCTGGGACATAGGCCGCTGACAAGAGCTTTCCAGACTTCTCTGTCCTGGGCTAGTCTCTCCAACTGTCCCCAGGTGTATCCAATATTCTTGGTGTCTTCTTCCAGGTCACGTCTCCAGGTCTGCCTCTCCTCCTCCTGCTCTGTGGATTCCAGGGGAGGGCCTGTCTTGTTATGCTGGATACAGGCTTCCTGAGTGTGTGGCCAATCCTTTTCCATGTTCTCTGGAGGATTTCAACTTCAGCTGGCTGTTGTTTTGTCCGTTGCTATAAGAACATCATTTCTGATTGTTTAAGTATGTAATTTATATAGAAAATATATACTTCAACAACTGTCCGCCTTCTCCCCCCCCCCCCTCCCCCAAAAATTTTAAGTGCACGGAAAAAAAATGTCTGAAATTTACACTGACTAGGACAGGCACCAAAGATTGCAGTGGACAGAGAGTAATGGAGGAAGATGGTCAAAACATTGTACTGATCGGAACGAAATACACCCGCCACCGAAGTAAATTGGGGGTAACACCACAAAAAAAAAAGAATTAATATATCTGTTTATAAATATTTGTTTCAGTACAAAGTAAAATGTTTGTATTTCTAAGTAAAAGTCAAGTTACTGTTTTGTTTAATCATTCTTTGGTTGCAATCTGTTTTTATAATTCTCAAAATATTAAGCATATACTTTCATATAAGACTAGCGGAAAGACCTCTTTATGGACATATATGTATGACGCACTCAAAAGCGACAATTTAAAAACCACACCCTTCCCTGACCTTTTCTTTTATCTATCTACCTACTGACAGTTTTAATACAATTTTGCATAATTTTTAGCGCAATTTCCATTCTGGAGAATTGCGTTTATTAACTCGTCATTTCTGGGAATGGATGGATGAATGAATGAATGTATGGATGAATGTGTGTCCGGGCTTTAAGTCGTATCTCCTCCTCAACGAAGCAATATCGATGACTAGTTCCAAAAGCAATTATGTTAAGCAAGTTACGAGAATGAGCCAAGGCCATAAAAATTCCGGGTTTCTTTCATGTATTTCCCGGAAAAGCCAAAAAACCTCGAAAAAATTCAGTTTTTGGCCCATATTTCGGCAACCAGACCACTTAGCGACTTGAAACATGTACCAATCGATTCCTGCCATGATTTAGAACAATATTGCCAAAGAAAGTTTTCAAAAATATCCTCTCGTTCGGTCACAAATTTTAAAATTACATAAACACCTACAAACCGATCGTTCTTCTAGCTTGAACGCACCCCAGCATTATACGTCAGAGCTATTTTTAGATAACATAAGGAAATTGCGCATAAATGTCACTAGACTTTTTTAATTAACTTGTTTTTTCATTTATTGAGAGGTCTCTGGGATATTTTTAAACACATTCTAAATGCATTATTAAGGTGAATCAATTCGCGTGTGACACAGTGTTTCTTTCATTCGTTTTCTCCGTTTTCACACACACACACACACACACACACACATACATATATATATATATATATATATATATATATATATATATATATATATATATATATATATATATATATATATATATATATATATATATATATATATATATATATATATATATGCATGCTGGGGACAAACGCATTCCCTAAGTAAGATCGAGTTTCTTCCAGGCATCTCTTCGGGGGGGGGGGGGGGCGAAGAAAGTCTACCGCCCCCCCCCCCCGAACGAAATGGAATTTATATAGAAAATATATACATTTGACAATGTTCGCCCCCCCCCCCCCCCGAACGAAATGGAATTTATATAGAAAATATATACATTTGACAATGTTCGCCCCCCCCCCCCCCCCGAAAATTTCAAGCGCACCCCCGGAGAAAAAAGTCTGGAAGAAATACCGAAAGCAGCCTGGTGCAATAGAATGACATGATAAGCAGAAGTAATATTTACAGCCGAATGTTTTCTGTTCTACAAAAAAACTTAATCAATAAGACTAGATTTGTCTCATTATATATATCTAGCACGCGTTTTATTTCATTCTAGTGCACTTAGACCAAACAAAAAAAATATTTTTATTATAAAAAATTCAATTATTTTTTTATTAGGCCCCTATAAAAAATTCAATTATTTTTTAGCGCAATTTCCATTCTGGAGAATTGCGTTTATTAACTCGTCTTTTCTGGGAATGGATGGATGGATGAATGGATGGATGGATGTGTGTCCGCAGCTTTACGTCGTATCTCCTCCTCAACGAAGCAATATCGAGGACTAGTTCCCAGAGCAATTATGTTAAGCAAGTTACGAGGATGAACATAGGCCATAAAAATTCCGGGTTTCTTTCATGGATTTCCCGGAAAATCCAAAAAACCTCGAAAAAATGCAGTTTTTGGCCCATATTTCGGCAACCAGACCACTTAGCGACTTGAAACATGTACCAATCGATTCCTGCCAGAATTTAGAACAATATTGCCGAAGAAAGTTTTCAAAAATATCCTTTCGTTTGGTCACAAAAATTTTTTTGAATTAATTAAAATTTGGACCGAATTAGTAGGCATTTTATGCAACCACACCACACGCGTCATCACGTTCAATAGCTGCGCCATCACGTTCAATGGCTGCGACGTCACGTTCGGTAGCTGGGCGCGCAATGGTTTTTAGTCATGTTACTCTATTGTAAATAAAACATGTAAAATACTGAAAAAAAATTAATAAAAAACGTTTTAACAACTAACCAATGGTTTTACTAACCCTGCTCTTGATTTACGCTACGACAGAGCTATTTTTAGATAACACAAGGAAATTGCGCTAAAATTGTCACTAGACTTTTTTAATTACTTGTTTATTATGAAAAATTCATTTCTTTTTTTTTATTATTAACTATTATTTTGTTCACAATGTCTGTTTATTTGCTCGTTAGTGGGATTTTAAATTACTTCTAAGGCAGCGATTTCTATGCAAATAATTCGTATCTGATGACAATGCAAGCATATTTAATTCTTACTCTAATTAGACATTAGATTAGTCTTTAAAATCTAATTAAAAGACGACTTAATTCGATAATGAAAAGGAACATAACGAGATTAAGTATTAACGTTTCGCTTGCCCTATCTAGTTGACGATGATAAACTGTTGGTCATGGCTGGTTGGTTTCTTGCCTGAAGTAAGTAAGCAATGGGCTAAGAAAGGGCACATACATGTTTTTTGTGTGGCGATATTTGATATTTTCGGGGAGGGGGGGGTGTTGTGAATCGTATTTTGGCGTATTGAATGGGTATAAGAGTATGTGTGTAGTGGAATGTGTTATATTAAAAAGATGTTGAATGTGACGAGGCAAGTAAGGATTTGACGTGTGAGAATATGATTTGGGGACGACGACGCGGACACTGGTAAAAGAATGTGTTTTCTATATTAATTCCATTTTGTTCGGGGGGTGGGGCATCCCCCGTAGTGTTATATAAGAAAATTCGAGAAATTTTAGGGGAGATCAATCCCGCATTATTAAATTGTATATTTTAATTTCTAAAGTGACCCGTAACTTTAACAGAAAAATTAATGCACTTGAAAATCTAAATCGGGAAGGGTGTCACCACACACTCTTTTAAAAGTTGTCGATTTGTACTTAAAAGACTATTTAACTATAATTAATAATTAAAAGAACTGGCAAAAAAAAATGTTGTTCTGTACATTTTGCAAGTATTTGCCTTGGTGTCACCCCCTAAATGGTATAACCCCCCGACCCGCCCTCGCTACGCCGAAACCTTTCGTATAAAAAAGTTGCTAAATGCGATAACGGGAAGTGGTGGGGGTTTTTTTTTTTTGGGTTGTTTCTGTTGCTTTGAATGACCATTAAGTAGAGTAGTGTTTTTCAGCAGTCTTCGCCAACAGTATGGCAGGCATGCAATTTGAGTATGATGAGGAAGGAGGGACGTTTTTTTATTTCTTGCTTTCATTTTGGGCCTTACTGCTTATCCCTGCAACATACTTTTTGTGGCCGTCTAAACAAAAAACAGGTAACTATTGAAAATCGTGGTAGACATTCTAAATGTTGCGAATGTGATAAAATTGTTGATGATGTGTCAACATGAAAATATTTCCGAATCACCCACGGAATAATTAAAATAAAAAAAATCAAGTAAAACAGCGCTTTTTTTTTTCTCCAAAGATCTACACATTTTAACCTTTTTTAAATTATTGAAATAGAGTCTAATTATCAATGTTAACTTAAACTTAATTAACTAGATCTAGTTCTTCAGTGCCCCCATTCAGTCAACTGAACTTGTGGTTGATCTTTTACTTTACTAAATTACTAGATCTAGTAATAAGTTAACTCAACTTTACTGAGACTTTTACCAGTCTTATCCAGATGTTTATATTTTTTACAGAAATCTTACTAGATCTACTAATAGAAGAATGAACTAGATTAAATTGAACTGCATTTAGTTCAGAATAATAGACTATAGTGTGTTAGGGTCTAATATTATCTACTTACTACTTAGGCCTATAGTCTATAGTAATGAAAATTAAAAATAGTTAGTACTTGGGCTAGGTGAATGTGAAATATAATTCAATATAACTACTATTAGATTTTATATAGATCTAGTAAAGTTATACTATAATCTATCTTAAATAACGGGAAGAGGCTATTCCCCTTTGGCTGGGAATAGCCCTAAAGTAGTAAGGGGCCTAAGTAATATACTAATATGCCTATTCTCACTTGACTATCATTATCATTTTATGCAATAGAGGGCCTATATGACTGGGAATATCTTACTTTATTATGGGTAGTAGATTTTGAGAATGTTGCTATTTTTTATTATTATATTTTTAATTATTTATTCTTGTTTCCATCACAATTTTCAGTTGTTTACCCCCATAGCAGAGCATGCAAAAATTTAGGGCGCATCCCCCCCCCCCCTCTCTATAAATAATAATCGATAGTAGTAGTAAACATTATGTCGCAAGTGAAAATAAATGAAATACAATTAGCCTGTAAAATTGAAAACTGTTATTAAAATAAGAAGTAAAGTCACTCTTTATATTATGGAATAATAGCTGAAATAAATGTGGTGAAATTCAAAAGACTCTAACTTAGAGGGAAGCAAGTGTCTAATATCCAAACCTAGGTCATCTGGTGTGACAGCTGTACTCTCCTGTCCGACCCCATAGTCACTTTATTGAAATTTGTGAATATTAGTGCTATCTAAAGCAAAAGCAGGCATTGTTTTTAATAGCCTACATTTGTAAATGTAATTTAGTGTTGATTTATTTTTATTTTTTTGAATTAAAAATCTGTTTAGCAACTGATGACAAAAAGAGAAAATGTCAATGCATCCCATGTATACAAAAGCGAGAAGACATAGAAAGGGAAAAAGCTACTGTAAAGCCAACAGTAATGTAAGTTTCTTTTCATTGTCAATTTTTAAATAATAACTTCTGATTTTTTTTCCTACATCACATTTGTAAATTATAGAAAATACAGTTTCAATTGTTTTGCATTTCCAGCAAAGTTGTTTTAGTGATTGGCTGGGTTGTCTTTGCTCTACTAGCATGGAAGGTGTCCATGATACAGTTAGATTATGTTGAATATGATCCCTTTTTAGAGCTCCAGATAGATCGAGTAAGTACTATTCTTATTTAGTCATGACTAAATTTACAATTAAAGATATATTTATTCACAGTGTACATCAATAGCCATTGTACTTTGGCTGTAACTGTGTTAAACACCAGCCAATTTTATCTGTTCCGTTTAGACAGTTTTTTGTTATATTTAGAGACATTTATGTTTAGGGTGCATCAACTGCAGAAATAAAAAAAGCCTACAGACAGTTGAGCAAAGTTTATCACCCTGACAGAGAAACTGGTGACCCCAAGAAATTCATGAGAATAGCAAAGGCTTATGCTGCGTGAGTGCACTCTTTTAGTTATCAATTTTAATTTTTATAAAAAAATATACATTATTAAGGTAACTTTGATTTAATAAAGCCTAATTTATTAAAAAACAAACCATGTTTTAATTCAGTCTCACAGATGAGGAATCTAGAAAAAATTGGGAGGAGTATGGCAATCCAGATGGGCCAGAAGGTAATTCTAACAAAACAAGAATTAGTATTTAAATAAATTAAAAATACAATAATGAACCCAATTTATTTTATCAATTTAGGTTAATTCTGTTATGTTACCTCTGTTTAAAGCTTGGAGCATTTAAAATTTTACCTTTTTAAGGAAATCCTATTTTTCTCTTTTGAGAATATAATATTTCTATGAGGAAAATTGAAAATGTAAATTTTAATTATTTTTTTTGTGGTAATATTTCTTTGATATTAACTTGAAACCACTTTTGATTTCTTGGCCAAAACATCCCATTTCAGAAATGTACAAAAATGCCCTAATTTTCTAGTGGTCTGCCTACTAACCTACTGCCTATTAACCTACTACTGTTTCCTTCACTTTTTTTTAGCCACAAGGTTTGGAATAGCCTTACCAAAATGGATTGTTGAAAGAGAAAATTCCATGTGGGTAAGTGAAGAAGACTCAGGCAGGGTATGATGCCTTACATTTTATTCTCTGTTCTCTTCAGATTTTTCTACTCTTTTGAAGATTTATTGTTTGGCTAATTCCTTATACACATTTTTAAATCAATTAAAATTTGGGAAAATTGGAGAATAAAAAAACCTTGTAGTCTGGCTAATACTAAAGTACATGTTTTAACCAAAATTACCAATTTCATTATTAAATTCTACAAAATTTTGTTTTATAGGTCTGAATGTTTTTGTGTGTATTTATTAAATGTTCTTATCTACATTTAAATTACATTTTAAATTTCGTAACAGGTCCTAGCAGTATATGGTCTTGTTTTTATGATCATCTTACCAGTTGTTGTGGTGAGTGAACACTTTACTAGAATGCAATATGAATAATTAGAAAAACCAAATATTAAGTAGTCTAATTTCTTAATGTATGGGACGGCGTGGCCTAGCTGTAACCCATGTTAGCCCTCATAGTGCTGACCACACTATCCCTTCATATGCTGTGGTCAAGAATAATACAAACTTTACTTCATCTACCCAATGAATTGCTAGGTCTAAAGAAGAAACTTTTTTTTTTTTCTTTTATTCTTGTATGTATCCTTTACCAAAGAGCATGTTCATCTATAAATAATTACTTGCCTATTCCAGGGTGTGTGGTGGTACCATTCCATCAAGTTCAGTGGTGATCAAGTGCTACTAGAGACCACCAAAATCTACTACCATTTCATTAGCAAGATGTCTAATATGATTCTTAAACGTAAGTTGTACCTGTCCCACTGAGCAATATTGACCAAAATTAAATTGAAAAAGTTGGTGTGTCCAATCCAACCCCATTTGCACTTAGTATAGCTAACTTGTTTGTGGGATCTAGTAATATTTTAAGTTCAAAATATTAGAGTTGAACATTTTATGTAATACATTCTGTAATTTGATGTACCACATTTCAACTTTTTTTTGAGTAAATATTTTTTTTTATTGAACAGGTGCAATTTTTGTTCTTGGATTATCATGTGAGTTTGATCATATGCATAATGCAGAAATTATTGAAAGGCCTACAGATAATGAAGAGTTGCCACTGGTAAGTGTTGTTGGACTAACAAGTAGCAAAAATGTTTTTGTTTTTTTTAAAATGTGAAAAATTATTGCAGTTATTAAATTAGTAAACAATTTCAAACTGTCAGTTTAGATTTTAAACTGTCTTCATCTGTCAACTTTTCAATACTTATATGCATAATACCAACTAAATATGATTTAGAAGTGCTTTTGTTGTTGACTTGTTGAAAAACACTTGTTTCCTGCTACAGTTATTAAAGCAGCTCCCTAATGTACAAGAGAAAGCTAGAGAGAGACCATATTGTGTTAAATCCAGAGCATTGCTACACGCCCATTTCCAGAGGCTCGAACTCAATCCTGATACATTAGGAGCAGGTCAGATTTTTTTCCTTTTCCTATCTTTTTTATTAGTTTAATATTTTTATGACTAACATTATTTTTTTAAGTTATCTTTCATCATGTTTATCTAATGTCTTTTGTTGTTCTGATCCAGATCAAAAGTATATACTGAAGAAGTGTCCCTATCTTATCAATGACATGGTGCACATATCGGCCAGCTTAGTTGCCATTGCTATGAACTCTGGACGAGGTAAAGTATGCATTTGATTCATGGTACCCGACATTCTACATGAGTTTAGTTTCATTTTTTTTAGTGTGTGTATTTGGTAATTATAAGATGATGATAGGTTTATTTTGAGTTTTTTTTTTTGCTAGTTGCTACACCCATTTCTTTTCCTTAACCCTAATACTTCCTGACTACAACAGTCAACTTTACCTAGCTAGCAGAAAAAAATACCTTGATACGATACTACTGTAATGTCCTTTTGGATATCTTAGGAGTACATTTTTTATTATCTCATTTCAAAATATTTTGAATAAAGTATGGTAGCTGATGAAGAAATAAGGTTTATAATTTTTTTTATTAATGCTAAATCTAGTTTAGTTGTTATGTCGTCTGAAATTAAACTTTTAAACATCCTTTATCATTTAGAATTCCTTTTTTCTTTTGTCATTCCTTTTTAAACAAAATAACAGCTATTTTGAGGTAATGAAAAAAAATTACCATAAAAAATGTGTTACTTTTTTCTCCTTTGTTGTTCGTTTTAAAAACATTATTTTGAGTAAATGAAAAAAAAGGGTTTATGTTTCTTTAGCCATTCCCTTTTTTTAATAATATTGAGTAACATTTGAGTACATAAAAAGCATCAACTCTATTGTTTCAGAATACTTTTTCTTTTTTGTCATTCCTGTTTTTAAAGAAACCACTGCTATTTAGTCAATGAAAACAACCACCATGAGCTCTATTGCTTGATGATTTCTGCCAGGTATCCAACCTCCCCGTCTTGAGTCTATAGAAAACATAATGAAGATGAGCCAAATGGTGGTCCAAGCACTGGATGAGAAATCCAGCCCCTTGCAGCAGCTGCCTCACATTACACCAGACCTCCTGAGACATTTCACAACCCGTAAGGTAATGTACGATAAGATGGCGTAACTATAGTTACTGTGCAGGTACCGTTTATGGTGGTATTTAAAAATTGTTTTCTTGCTCTAGAGGCTAACCTTACAGTCTATAGTGCAAGTGAAGTACGGTTCACCTGTTCCTGTGACCTTGGCTTTTGAAGGGATAGTGTGGTCAGTACTTTCCCTAATGTGAGTTAGGTACCAATCAGAGCTGGGTGGACTCAGGGACTGTCTATTGTCTCTAACCCAGATTCAAACTCCAGACTTTCAGATTAGCACTGGGATTTGGGTGTTGATTCATAACTGTTAATGTTGTTTAGGGACTCATCATTAGTGTTATGGTTAAATTCTGTTTTTTTTGGTGGTACTCGTTCTATAGAGTCCTTTCATATGACGTCACGTCCGTTCGTGATACCTACGCCCGCCGCCACATTGGTGTACACCAGATGTAAACACAATCAGCTGTTCACCAGCGCTGGACGTGTTCACCAGCGCTGGACGCGTTCACTGTGTGAAAAGAACCGCACCCGCGGAAAAGGAAAAATATGTTAAAAAACTTGAACTCTTAGGAATTGAAGATCCTTATACTGTTATTGACAGTTTCGTAGATAATATAAATATGTGGCCAAAATTTCTAAATAAAAATACTGTTAGTAATACTGTTTGCGTTTAGAGTTTAAGTAGACGAATCTGATCAAATGCAGTTCTCGATACTTTGTTTCACGTAAGGACAGTAAAATAATAAACTTCATTTTAATTATAAAAGATAACTATTAATAAAAGACAAAGTCAAAAGTAATAATAAGAAGAATAAGATCTAATAGTAGGCATAATAATAGTGTTTTAATACCTAGATCTAGAATCTAGCTCTAAACATGGCGTAAACAAAATTTGGACCACAGATCTAGATTCTGGATTTAGGGCGACTGACTCCGCTGGGTAGACATAGAATCTAGAATCTACTTCTTTACTTAAATTTAATTACAAAATTTAGATCTACATTCGATTCAAAATACACCCATAATAAATCAAAAGTAGTCATAATAGGCCTAATAAAGCATTTAATTGTCTCTAAGATCTAAAATCTCGCTCTATAATCTAATCATTTTTTTAGCAAACGAAATTTTCTGAAATTGAAATAGATTGTATGACTAGACTTAGATCTAGAATCTGCTACTTAAATTAAATTGTAAAAACTTTATACAAGCATGTAGATCTAGTTGATATTACTGTAGTAGAAGGCTTTAATAAATTACTAAGGCCTACCTACTTTGTTGTCTTTTTACAGCAATATGTATCTGATACTGGACTGAGTTTAATTAAATTCAAATTCATATATAGTAATTGGTCTACTAAGTTTTTGTAGCCTAGTAGTACAATCTAGATCATACCAGCCAACAACAAATAACCACATTATTATTATTATTTTGGTTAATGATTAGGCTATTTTTTTAATCCACTGTTTATAAAAGAAACAAATCAAGCTAGAAACGTTATAAGTGAGATGGTTTAGAATAATAACAATGGACCCAGTCTACAATTGATACAATTGCAGGTCTACATAGGGCCTACAGTCTAGTAGTTTAAAGTAGGCACCTAGTGTGTAGCTAGTATACTAGTGTGTAGCTGTCCAGAGTTAAGATTCTTAATGCCTTAATGCTTTCCCCTGATAAGCCATGTGTGCTATAAATGACATAACATGACATCGAGGTGAGAAATGTTGAGGGGAGAGCAGTGGGACTTTCCCCTTTGTTCTCCCTGCTGGGCCCTGAGGGTCAAAATTATAGAAGAAATACTTTCTCTGTGGGGCTGGGTATCACGGAGGTGAGACATTTTCAGGGGAGGGCAGGGCAGACTCCTCTTTGGTTTTATTGTGGGCTAGATACAGGTGGCGGCTGGCCACCATGAGGGTTGAACATCAGTATTAATGTGTCTGATCACTTCCCTGCTGGATTATAAGGTCTTAAATTGTATAACATGCTACCCAGATTGGTTATTACCCATGGATTATATTAGTCGTTGAAGTGTGGGTTTGGTAGAAGTTAAGTGGTCTCACGTTTGCTACAGTAGATAACCTATAATATATTACTGCATTTGATCAGATTCGTCTACTTAAACTCTAAACGCAAACGGTATTACTAACAGTATTTTTATTTAGAAATTTCGGCCACATATTTATATTATCCACGAAACTGTCAATAACTGTATAAGGATCTTCAATTCCTAAGAGTTCAAGTTTTTTAACATATTTTTCCTTTTCCGCGGGCGCGATTCTTTACATACGGTGAACACGTCTAGCGCTGGTGAACACGTCCAGCGCTGGTGAACAGCTGATTGTGTTTACATCTGGTGTTCACCACTGTGGCGGCGGGCGTAGGTATCACGTGATTTAGGTCACGTGTTTGCAAGGACTCTATTATGTAGATATGACTTGTTTAATTTTTTTGGTACTAATTCTGTTATGTAGATATGACTTATTTAATTTTTGTGATACTAATTCTTTTATGTAGGCTTATCATCTAGACTTTAATGAACTATTTATGAATTCTGAAAAAAAAATTAACTACTTTTTTCACAATGCAGCGGGATATAAGACACATTAGGGACTTTGTGAGTATGGATGATGAAGACAGGCGGTCAATGCTTCGTAGCCTTACAGATAATGAGTACTGTGATGTAATGACAGTGTGTGCACAGATGCCGTATGTTGAAATGACCGTCAAAACTGAAGGTAACTCCTAGTTTTAGATTAAATTTTCTGTTTTGGGTAGGCTTGCACTGATTCAATAAGTTACAATACTGTGAATCGTAAAGTAAATCTTTAAAGTACTCTGATGTGTTGTTACAGTTGTTATGGCATTGTGGTGGTGATACTTATTTGAAAATAAAATCACTAAATAATACAGACTATCAGAAAAGATAAACTAAAACTGACAAGCAAGTAAATAATTAAAAAACGTTGAGGCAATCACAAATGAATCGGGGTCTACTTTTTTCATTAGCAGCAAAGTTTAATCATCAAATATTGGCTTAGGTTAAAATTTTGTTTTCTTGAAATTTGTTTCTAAATAGATGGATCTTATTTTCATTTTCTCCACAATCCCCTGTATATGATCTGAATCATACATTAAATCTTATATATTTTATTTTACATATAATCTCAATCTGTCATTGTTTTTTTCTAATTCATTTTCATGTTTGATTTTTTTTTACTATTATTAAAATAATTCACGCGTGATTCAACAAAGTTTCTGTGATGCTTTCATCAATGTAGTGCTTGATGAGGAAGACTCAGCCATAACAGCTGGCTCTATTGTGACAGTGACAGTGTATCTGGTGCGCAAGGACATGGGTGAAATGTTTGATAAGCAGATAGTTATACCAGCCATTGGAGAGGAGGTGACGGAGAACACAGAGGAGGCTGAGAATGAGGAGCATGAGGAGAATGAGGACAGGGAAGTTGAGGACAAGCAGGTACAGAAATCCAACCTTTTCATTTAATGTATTTAAATAGTGATTTTATTTTAGTTTTCTTTTCATGTATTTCAATTAGGGTTGTTTGTAGCTATAAAAAGAGTTAGGACAGTGATAAAATCAATAAAATTGCTTTAAATAACCCTCGTAGCATTCTTGAAGAATTGCCTAATTATAACTTTTCAGTCTAAGCATTTGAATTGTCATATACTTAACTAAACACTTGATATATATGCCAACAAATACATTCGATTTGCAAAATAAGCTTTTTTTTTTAAACAGCCGATAATTTTTTAAACTTTTATAACTAGTGGTGTATTCATTTATTTACTTTTTTTATTACTTTGAGTGAAAATAATCATCAAAGTTAAAAGATTTTTATTACTGAAATTTGAGCAAAAATAATTATTAAAGTTAAAAGATTTAAAGGGGTCGGCGTGGTCGAGTCGGTAAAGCTCATGGTTGCTAAACCGAAAAGTCTCGAGTTCGAACCCTCGGGCAGATGAGGCTCGTTAGCTGGGGACAGCCGCTATTCTAGGAGAGACAACTCCAAAATCAAACAACTGCTGCCTTGTAGTTTGTTCCTGGTTGGACAAAGGCTATGGAAGCAAATCCAAAAAGAAAAGCAGGCTGAAATCGGAGTAAATGGCCTCAATGGCGCATAACCAGTTGACATGTATCCTTAATTGTGATGGAGACGTGGTCGAGTCGGCAAAAGCTCATGGTTGATAAATTCGAAAAAGTTTCGAGTTCAAACCCTCTGGCAGATAAGGCTTGATCCCCTCCAACACTAAAAATTAAGAAAGAAGAAGAAGAAGAAAAGATTTAACTGAAACATGGGACAATCTTTATACAATTGTTTGTAAATGTCGATGTGATTTTGACAGGGAGATCAAGCTGGCCAGGTGGACAGCAAAGCTAAAGGCTGGGATAAAAACAAGAAAGGTAAAAAGAAGGCAGGAAAGGTGAAGGCAAAGAAGGCAAAGCAGGTGTATCAGTGGAAGGCTGCTGCACAAGCCAAGGCAGAGACAGTGAAAGCAGCTCCAGGGGTGAGTATGGCGATGTTACACTGTGCGGGGGGGGGGGGGGGGGGGGGAAGGGGGTTTGTATGGCAGCATGGTGGTGTTACACTGTGGGGGGTTTGTATGGTGTTTGTACAGGAGTGGGGTTTGTATAGGAGTGGGGTTTGTATGATGTTGGTATATGAGAGGGGTTTGTATGATGTTGGTATATGAGATGGGTTTGTATGATGTTGGTATATGAGATGGGTTTGTATGATGTTGGTATATGAGAGGGGTTTGTATGATGTTGGTATATGAGAGGGGTTTGTATGATGTTGGTATATGAGAGGGGTTTGTATGATGTTGGTATATGAGAGGGGTTTTGCATGATGTTGGTATATGAGATGGGTTTGTATGATGTTGGTATATGAGAGGGGTTTGTATGATGTTGGTATATGAGAGGGGTTTTGCATGATGTTGGTATATGAGATGGGTTTGTATGATGTTGGTATATGAGAGGGGTTTGTATGATGTTGGTATATGAGAGGGGTTTTGCATGATGTTGGTATATGAGATGGGTTTGTATGATGTTGGTATATGAGAGGGGTTTTGCATGATGTTGGTATATGAGAGGGGTTTGTATGATGTTGGTATATGAGAGGGGTTTTGCATGATGTTGGTATATGAGATGGGTTTGTATGATGTTGGTATATGAGAGGGGTTTGTATGATGTTGGTATATGAGAGGGGTTTTGCATGATGTTGGTATATGAGATGGGTTTGTATGATGTTGGTATATGAGAGGGGTTTTGCATGATGTTGGTATATGAGATGGGTTTGTATGATGTTGGTATATGAGAGGGGTTTTGCATGATGTTGGTATATGAGAGGGGTTTGTATGATGTTAGTATATGAGAGGGGTTTGTATGATGTTGGTATATGAGAGGGGTTTTGCATGATGTTGGTATATGAGATGGGTTTGTATGATGTTGGTATATGAGAGGGGTTTTGCATGATGTTGGTATATGAGATGGGTTTGTATGATGTTGGTATATGAGAGGGGTTTTGCATGATGTTGGTATATGAGAGGGGTTTGTATGATGTTAGTATATGAGAGGGGTTTTGCATGATGTTGGTATATGAGAGGGGTTTTGCATGATGTTGGTATATGAGAGGGGTTTGTATGGTGTTGGTATATGAGAGGGGTTTGTATGATGTTGGTATATGAGAAGGGTTTTGCATGATGTTGGTATATGAGAGGGGTTTTGCATGATGTTGGTATATGAGAGGGGTTTTGCATGATGTTGGTTTATGAGAGGGGTTTGTATGGTGTTGGTATATGAGAGGGGTTTGTATGGTGATCATATGCTGTAGGGCTTCGTAAGGTGATCATGTACTGTAGGGTTTTGTATGGTGTTCATATGCTGTAGGGGTTTGTATGGTGTTCATGGACTAAGTTTGTTATGAAAATGTTCATAGTGCAAAGTATCATGAAACAAAACTCATAACATAATCTGCACAGTTAAACCTATTCTACTTACTAGTATTGTCCCACTGAGTTCTTACTAAAAAAAGCATTGTTAAGTTTAGAAGGGTAGTGCTGGTAAAATTTTCATATAGAATAATGACATTCTTTAGTAACAGTATTAAGGGGATGGCATGGTCTAGTGTAGAACCTTTGATTGTTCATCCAGCAGTCTCCTATTTGATCCACCAGGAAAATGGTAAGATCCTGCCTAATGGAAATAGATTCTGTGCCCTTTTGCAGTCATCTTAGGTTAAGAGCATTATTCAAGCTGGTTATGCTTAAATAGGAGTGAGAGTAACAGCTCATTACACACCATCTTGCTGTCAGCATCTAGTGAAATGGATACCATTTTTATCTGTTAAACCCCACTTTTCTGATGCAGTGAAATTAGTTAGCTTTGCTTAAATCTGTATGCCTGAAGACATTAGAATGTCTATGCAATACGCCATAGCAAATGTAATTCTGAACACGTATTTACAAGTTGCCTATGATTATAGATGACTTTGTAACTACACCGTAAAATGGCATAACTTATTTTATTTAAACTTACATTTTCTTTATTCTTCTTGTTTTTAATTTACAAACAGAAGACAAACTCAGAATCCTCTGATTCACCCAAAGCAATAAAACCTCCAAAATCTGAGAAGAAAGAAAAGAGTACAGAGGACAAAGAGGAAGCATCAGATGATGGGAACAATGCTACAGAAGATGAGGAAGAGGAGAAGCAGGAGAGCCAGCCTGAAGAAAAATCAAAACCTAAAAAAGACGACGGTGACGAAGAGGACGACTGGGACAGTTACAAGATGGAATCAAAGAAAGAGAACTCACTAGACACAAAACTGAAAGAGAGCCATTTAGTGCATTGCCCTTACTTTCCAGGGGTATGGCTAATTGTCATTTCATTTTCATCATTAGATTTTTCTATTATTTTCTGTAATTGAATATTTATGTTTGCTGAATTGCCTACAGCATGCTTACATTTGAAAAATACTAAAATCATTTAAAAGAAATGACAAAAATGCAATTTTTAAAATATTTATATTACCTTCTGTGGGACTGATGTCGAGCGGTAGTGTGCTCAACTGCTAACCCAAAGAGCATTAAATTCGGATCCCAAATTTGAGTCTGTAATATCTCATCCTGTTCTGATTGGTACCTGAATTCCATTGGGGAATGTAAAGGCGGCTGGGCAAAGTACTGAGGTTACAGAAACAGATCAACTCTACATCATCTGCCCTATGCTTTGTGATGTCATAAATGGGCGCTTTCTTATATATATTATTATCTATATATATAATTCTCTTCTGGGAGCCGTTAGAAAACAAGCTGCAAGCTCGCGCCTTGCAGTCCCCTCTCTTCCTCTCTATCGCTACCCCCCCCCCCCCCCCCCCCTCACATGGTCAGGTGAGTTGTAGTTCACGCTAGGCCTAAATGTTTACAAAACAATCGTAGAGTCGGGTTTGGTGACGGCTATTAGGGGCAGATAATTCAGTTTGAAACTATTTTAAACTTAGAGGAGGTAACTAAGAGGAGGCTGCTTTTCCTGGGGGGGGTGGGAATGGGGGTTTAGTGTTTTAAAGCAAATATTTTCGGTGACAGCATTGGTACTGTCGAATTCACAAATTATGAATTACTGAAATGTAGGAAAAACAACTAAATAGCGGCGTATGATACGCCACGGGTCGGCTCGTATTTAATATTATGTATTCCATCAATGTGCCTCCATAATGTGTGATTAGTACACTTTTATGCTAGTATAAATGAAATGTATCCAACCATTAAAAGTAGACTGTATTCTTTTTCTTTATCACGTAGGAGAAGCAAGAAGCTTGGTGGGTGTATGTTGCTGAAAGAAAACGTCACTTATTAATTACGGCACCCGTCCATGTATGTAGTTTAAAGAAAGAAGAAGAGGTAGGAACTATTTTGTAATTTCAATACGTAATAGAATGTAGACATCTGGGATTTTAACCTTATTAATGTAGTTTCTTGCTTAAAGACGATTTTTTGAAGTCTTATATGCACAGTTACATTATACATAGTATGTATCATTTGTATTTACAATAATTTATACAGGACATATACAAATTTGATTTTTTCCTTTAAAGATTCAACTGAAATTCTCCGCACCTCAAAAGCCTGGGCACTACCAGTATTCAGTCCACCTTCGATCAGACTCTTATTTTGTTGATTTTGACCAGTCCCATGTTATAAAGGTGAGTGCAACTGTCTCCATCTATCCTTTTCTCTCTTAGGTGACTTAGAATTACAGCTGCACAGTGGTAGAGGAAAAAACATTTTTTGTACCCAGAATTCTTAATGAGTGTTATTTTTTAACAACTTTTTTTAACTTAGCAGTTTTTTATAAGTTTTGTGTTAGGTGTATTGTTAATATCCGAATTTGCTATGAAAAATCAATAGTAACAAGTTAATTGCTACAAAACTACAACACTTTATTCAGACATGATCATCCAAGCTAAAATTTGTTTTAACTTTTAAAAGAAAGCCAAAATGAAAAAAAAAAATTTATGTTGACTTTATTTCAAATAAAATTATAAATCTTTTAGTCCAAACATTTATGGTCCGTGGTTTCTCTGTTTCCTATTTGATATCCATGTTGTTTTCAATAGTTGGAGGTACAAGAAGCTAAAGTTGTCAAGGATCATCCTCAGTGGGATATCTCAGAGGATGAGGATGAAAAAGACAAAGATAATGAGGAGGATGAGTCCGAGGATGAAGACTCAGATTACAGCTCGGAGGAATCTGAATAACCAGCGCCCATTGCCATTGTTATGTTAATAAACTCTGAGAACATTTATTTATCTTGGAGAGTTCCATTGTGGATTTTTAAAAAAAATTTATCTGCCCTAACCTTGAACAACATTTAACTTTTTAAAAAAAGTGTTAGCCATTTCATTTTCAATATCTTCCTCACAAATTTTTATCAGAATATTTCGTTAAGTATGACAGCATAGGTTACTTTCTCTGTGTTAAAAAAAAAATCAGGGTATTTTATGGAAGCTCATAAGTAATTCTTTTGGTCTGGCATTCCTTTAAAATCAACACACTTGCCTGGTTGGCCATCATATCTGACATGTTTTGTGCTGTTTTTATTTCTATATTGCTAAATGTACAAAAAAAAGAACATACATTTAAATTTTTTTCCCATGTTTTTAATAATTTTTGTGTGTGTGCTAATTATAATTTTTTTTGCTGGGATCACCGGTAAGTTTCTCTGTTAAAAAGAAAAAAAGTGATAAGTTTTAATCTTCAATTTGTCTGTGTATATTTTATTTATTAACTAATAAGGTGTTGAAGTTTGTTAAAAATATAGCATTTTAGTCAACTGTGTTCCTCACATGAGACTTGTGTAGATCAGGCATTACAAATTTACATTTTTTTTTCCTGTAACTTACTACTTACATTTTGTTATGATTTCTGTTAAACATTTCATAAATTTTTTTCCTTCAAATTCTGTTATTTCAAAAGGAAATTTTAATCCATTATCAGTGTGTGGTGTATTGAGTTTTTTAAATTGTAGTATTTGAACAAAATCAAATGTTACATTTTTATTATATTATAACAGCCGGGAGTGAAACTCCTGACATATTATTTAGCTAACATTCTAATTGATGGTCAGAGGTTATTGTTGCTAAAACAGTTTTTTCAAAAGTAGGATGAGGTAAGCGGAATGCTTCTGACCATTCAAGAGTTAGTGGTATAGCTAAGGATGCCCTGCTTCTAAAGAGACTAAAAGGGATATTCTCATTACTGCATAGCTGGGTATAAACTTAAATAGCTAAGTTGAGATTGTAGGTGGGCATTATGTCTTCTAGATTCTTCCCCCTCTCCTACATAGAAGACATAACACTGCCCATGTTATGAAGAGGATACTAGTCACTGCATTTAAGTCCTAAAACTTGTAATCTACTCTACTTCATGGACTCAAGAGGCATTGTCAGCTATTTCAGCACTCGTAGTAGAAAATCAAAATCGAATCTGTTGGATATTTAAAAAAGTATCTTTTAAAAAAAAAAAAAACTGCCTTATGTTATTTGTTTCATTTATCGTAAACTGACATTTGAAATTTTCAAAGAGAATTTTTTTTCTACCCAGCATTAGATTAGACTTGTCACGAGACTGCAAACTATTCTGCAAATCTCCTTTGATTGGAAACTGTTAGTTGATGCTTGTGGAACAAAAAATATTTTAAACAACATTTATAAACTGGAATCAGGGATTATCTATGTTGAGCATGTCACAGACTCTCACTAAAAAATATTGAGTTGTCTATATACTGTATTCTGGCATATACGATGACAGGGTGTTAAAATTATAATATTAAATTTAGGATATACAAGATGACACCTGGAACATAAGATAATAAGATGATCTAACTTTTGAGTTGATATTCCAGGGTAAAATATGATAGTTTTTTTTTTACTTTTGACTCACCCCTTTGGACTCATCCATATGGACTCCATTTAGTCTCAAACTCCAAGTTTTGATATTTATTTAAAATGCATGATGAATTCTCAAAAGATTTCCTTAACTCTAAATAAAACTTCTCGTAGATCTAGTTTTATTGTTTAAAATTTTACCTTTGTTAATTGTCCTCTTAAAATTTTTTTTAGCTTCATTAATCCTACTACTACTACAATTTAGCTTTTATGGTTAAGGAAATAATTCTATTCATTTATGTGTAATGTGTTTTATTACATTTATTACACACCAAGAACAAGTGCATTTCTGAGTTTAAGTGTAATCCATGGGCATTAACTGAAACTATATTTAGTGGATAGTAAAATATGACAGAAACTTATATTAGTCAACATCATGATTTTTCTTAGAGTTTGAACAATTTATCATAACATATATTAAATTCACCTAAAAATAATAGGGATTTCTTCTTAAAATTTTCTGGTTTTTAATACTCCCAGAAATCAAAATGCTAAAACACTACTGAGTTTTTATCTTAATATCCTATTTAAATAATTGTATAATTGAAACTTATTTTTTAAAATTTTAAAATGTTATTTCCGAAATATTTGCATGGAAATCTTTCTTATTTTTGTTTTTCTTGAATTTTTGACCATGTAAACTATTTATTCTTTCCAAAAGACAAAAAGTGCAGAGCTATTCATGCTAATTGTAATTTTCTCTCTTCATAAGTTAAGTTGGCCTACTTACATGAAGCCTTTCATTTCTTCCTTGGAATAGGCTAAACCATACACGTTTTCTTTTGTTCATTGAAGAGCTGAACCATAACACAATGTTTTAATTAAGTATTCGTTTCTCTTTTCATTATTATTGATATGATACATCCTTCAACTTTTTTATAAGGCCAGTTAATACATTTTGCACATCCGTAAATTGAAAGAAATATACAATAGATTTTTAACAATAATCAATGCTACTTCACATTTTATGTTAATGATATGCCATCATTGAGTGAATTAGTGTAGCGAAACATTTTATAATTTTTTTTCTTCACAATCACAACACAGAAAGTTTAAAATATTTAATTTTTTAATTGTATGTTTTATTCAAGCACTACTAAACAATCCTTATTGATCTTTGATTATTATAATCAGACGGGAAAAACACAAGACTAAAGCTTTTTTTTTCAAGATAAGAATAAGATTCCTGAAAGGAAGTGACATTTTTTTTTTCGTTTCTTAATACAATAATAGAGCAAATATTTCTTTAAAAGTTATAATTCATTGTTACTTTTTAGAAACATTGTTACTTTGTAGTGACTTAAAAATAAAAATAATATTTCAAAACAAAATTTAAAGCAAGGGACTTGTGGAGGATGTTAGTAACTTTACTCAAGTGATCATTTATAACTAAATCTGTTGTTAAATAGTTAACACAAAAATGTATCACAACTGCCAACTTTTTGAAAATGTTCCATGTTTTAACTTCATGTTCTGTTGACATCCTGATGTGTGTATGTGTGGTTTATGTGGTACGTGATGTTTATCAATTGTTTTAAGGTTAGGGAACCGTTTTAGAAGGATGGCCTTATGGTTACGGTTTAATTAAATTTATCATACTATTGTTTAATTTATTTTGTCTGGTATGTCTGCTGGTGGAAGAGGCAGGAAAAAATGTCAATAGCCTAAATAAGAACTATTAAACTTTTAATTTGAAACTACGCAATTTCAATTTGTTGATTCAGTTAATTTTTTTATCTGAATGAGTACAATTTTCTTTGATAATTTGTATGCATTGTTTGATCATGTTACAAGACTTCATAATGGTTAAGTCATTAGTTACCCCAGTTTTTGCATCATACATTTAGATGTTAAATATAAGAAAATAACCTTTAAAAAAACACGATAGTAAGTATAGGTGTTATGTAGTTATTAAAAACAAAAGCCGAATAGATCTATAGGACTACTGCTGATTGATAACCATTTTAAAAGAAAGTTACAGCTAGAAGTGTTGTGTTCTTCGAGACAATTTGTTTAATTTATTATTATTAGTATCTTCTTCTTCTTTTGCCTTTCAGCTCCTAGTGGAGCACTGGTAATTTACAACTTCATTCTTTGCATTTTTGTACAGAGCTATTTTTTCCCCATTTATTTCCAACTCTTTCCAATAAAATTCAATCAATTTCTCTGCGTCAGGTATTTATGGGGCTACCTCTTTTATCTGATCCTTGTGGATTTCATGATATGCCATTGCTGGCAATACTTCTGGTTTATCCACGTATGGTCTATCCATCTCCATTTTCTTTTCCGATTTTCTTGTTTCACTAGGAATTGTTCTGCCCTTTCGCATACAGCTGTATTAGATCATTATTATTTGGGTCGCCCGTAGATCTAGAGACCACAATCCTGTTCATCCATGAAGTTGGTCTTGTTTAAATCCCCCAACATAAATTCAATTAATAACGCAGAAGAAGAAGATCATTAGACTACCATAAGCAATTAAGTCACATGCGCGAATAGTTTATTAAAGTAAACACGGAGCGCTTTTAAGCAGACGAAGTGTATGAATAAGTGATGTTGTTTTGAATGGTTGATACCTAATTCTAAATTTATATGTTCGAGTTCCACGCTTAATGCTCGTCTAGTGATGTCTTGTTTTCCAAGAATGTACCGCATCAACCTTCTCTTCCTTTTTTGTTATCTGACCTCTCGTTTGTCCTAAGAAGGTATCACGGACTTCATGTTGTATGCTAAATGTAAATCCAGATCCGTTACAGACCTGGTTAATCCAGTCATTTCGAGACGTTAGATCTTCTAAAGCCAGTGGCGTCTTCGTTACGACCGTACATTTCTCAGCTACTTGTTTCCGTGCTGGTAGTGTAGAATAAACAGATTTCTAAACTTCGTGTTATAACTGTAGTAAATACTCACGGGAACGCTGGAGTTGATTGTCTGAAATATTTCTCGCACGATGTTTAAAAAAAGGTAAATTTTGTCCAACTTCTTACCGATCGTAAACTCTGGTAGAAACAGACCCGTACCGTTGATTAGAATTTTAGGCGTGTTGCATATTAGATACACAGTGCAGATTAACACCATTTGTTGAATTATTAGAATTTCTTTTGTATTTATTGTAGCTTGAGGAAGGTCGTCATGTATTATATCATCATCCCTGTCTAAATTTGTCTTGTGTTTTATTGATGAGGTATGAAGATCCAAAGTTGTAAATTGTTTACTTTTCGCGACAGTCGTCAAAAATGTCCGACGAAACTGAACAGCTTTATTTAAGGATTTAGACATGGTGACGACACAAATGACTACGGCGGAGACGGTGAAGGCAGGGACCAAACAATCTCTTAACACCCAGATAACGTTGGTGGCCTGCTGGCGTGAGGGGGATATCCACAGCGTGATTCTCGTCGAGTTGGTCCTGGGATCCAACGCCGGTCTCATGCCGTTCAGAGCTAAAACAGGAGCTGAGCTCAGCAACGTCAGAACCGAGGTCACCGACACAAACAGGACGGTTCGTGTTTTGGTGAAAATATCCCGGAACTGGAAAGGTCTGGAGATACTTAAACAGCGGGCAACAGCCAGGTAGGTGATGAGTAGAACGCTGATGGTGTATGGCGTGCTGGCGATGTTGACCAACAGGACAAACACACCGTAAGGCTCGACAGGAAACCAGAAGAGATACCCGCTCCACACCTCGTAGACATGGACGCCGTAGCTTACACTAGACGTGATCACAGACAACAGGTAGAGGAGGTCGCAGCAGGCTAGGATGTAGAACGACAAGGTGACGCCATCTTTTAGTCCCATTCTATAAAAAATTTGAAGATTTATTGTGTTTCCAACAGCTCCGATTAGAGATATGGTTAGTTGCAACATGCACCCTGAGAATATCGCAAACTCTAGCCAGTCTAAACTTAACTCAGGTAAAGTCGCCATATGCAAACTCTAGCCAGTCTAAACTTCACTCAGGTAAAGTCGGTTTATGCAAACTGTAATCAGTCTAAACTCAATTAGGAAAAGTTGCCATAAAAGTTTATAACAAGCCTTTGTTTCCATATTATCTTAAAATAAAGGGTAGACATGGCTTCTATAAGGTTAGTAGATTGCTTCGTACCTTCATTTTACAATTATATTGCATATGTTGTTATTACAATGCAAAGCCGAACTATATTAAGCCCTCTTAATATTATGTACTATGATTCTGTGTTTTTGGTAGAAAAAAAGAAAGACAAATATTTAAACTTCTTAAAAAATATAAGACAATTAAAGATGTCAAATAATATGGTAATTCGTAATTGTCTCATCGATACCCCATAATAAAACCAAAATAAAATGCAAAGCCTCTGAGTTGTACAAATAGATCTATAAGTTATTCTATCATTACAAATATACATTCAGTAGATAAAAAACTTATTTCGGTTAAAAAAATGTATGCCCTATCACAGCTCATGTGTTGACTATTACATATAGGAAGCGTTGCAAAAATTTACATAAATATTATTTGGTTTATTTAAAAACATACCTTCCAAGAAAAAATCCCGATAGATGTTTAGCAAATAAAGTTCTTCAAAGGAATATTTAATTTCTTCAAATATCAAAGGAATAATTTGTAGACTTAAAACAATACAATTGTTCATTGAAATGCTTGGTTTTTACTACGCCATATTGATTTAAAAAAAAACTTAGCAGACGAGCGTTCCATTCTTTTGTGTGTCCTGGAAAAGTACAGTGATGTCTGATGTGTGATCACCGGTGTGAATAAATATTATGAGAAAAGGATTTTTGTTTTCATTTAACAGAGTTTTATTTACAATAGCCGCAAAGGTGTTAACTAAACAACCGATCTGCCCGCATATGTAAAGATAGAGACGATCTAGGGAGGGGGTGGAATGTTGGGGGGGGGGGGGGGGTAGATGAGTGGCAGGCGTGAGTGTGGAGTGGGGGTAGCGGGGTGGGGGGGGGGAATTTTTTTGCGTAACATTTTCAAAGATCGACATGCAGATTTCTTGTCACAGCTTTCCACAACCGTCAAATATTTGTCTGCCTCCGCTGCTGTATTCCCCAATGTTGACTCATTTGATTAGTATTTTAATTCCGAATAAAGCCATCGAAACATTGGAAACAAAACACAAGGTTTATGATCGTCATTGTGCATTTTTTTATTCGTATGTATAAATAAGAGAATATGTTGTATGAGGCATGCTGTTGCATTAGCCCCCGTATTTCCACAAATCGCACCTTCCGAAATACGAGTTATAAAGGTAGTTTTGGTTCAAGTTCGTAGTTGTCGGGGAATCATACCTAGATTAGAGTTTGGTTTATAATAATATACGCACATTTTTGTGAGGCGAGTGTGTGTATGTGTTTGTATGTGTGTGTGTGTAGGAGGGTTATTGTTTAGGAGTTTACTTCAGTGCGTTTATGCACTATATGGTATTTAAAAAAAAAACAAAAAAAAAACTAGCATATCATCTACATATATTTAGTAAAAATATTTTAAAGAAATATAAAAAAAAAACCTCTTGAAATTTTTTCGTGTGGTTAAGACTCGTCCGACTCGTTGTCCCCATCGTCCATGAACCCGCCCCCCACGGCCAGGGCGTTGATATAGTCGAGCACAGACAGCATCGTCTCCAGCGTGGCGCTGATGATGATGTTGAAGACGGACATGCCGATGAAGCCGTACACCGCCGTGAAGAAGTACATGCTCGTGGTCGGGAGCAGATCCCCGAACCCCGTCGTCGAGATGAGGACGTAGACAAAGTACACCGAGTCTAGGTAGGTCAGCTTGAGAGTCTCGTCTGCCAGGTTGTAGATCACGAGACTGCCCAGCAGGACGAACATGATGCCGAAAGCGTACAGTACCATGAGGGGGGTGTGGAATTCCGGTTTTGCATCTTTGACCTGCTGCTTGGATTCCTCATCCGACGAAGAGCCTTCATCCAGGCGAGGGGTCTTTTTAGTCATAAAGAGGTCCATGATTAACCGACCGGCTTTTAGCCGCTCTTCGTCTAGCATTTCCGGTTCCTCTTGCTCCTGTTCTGGTTGTCCTGAGGTGATGGATCCCTCCTCCCCCCCGCTTTGATTTGTGTTGTTGTTCCTTGCAAAGTCTGGTCTAAATTTTTCGTGGAGTCGCAGGAAAGTTTCGTCATGGCTTTGAGCACTGTTCTCTGTGGCGTTGTTTTTCTCACATGTCTTTGGGAGCGTGCGAGAATCGGGGCTTACACACACTTTATCACTTGAATGTATTTTCTCTGAAGGATTTTTCTGATCAGTATTCAACTGTGTTGATTTATTATTTTTGTAACCAGCTGTTACCTTTTCTTCTTTGCATATTTTACTTTCGATTTTACATCCCATACTTCCGGCCCGTTCATCCGTGCCATCTTTAAGAAAAATCGAATGTGTTTTACCGTATTCGATTGATTCGAAATTGTCAATCTCGTGCGACTGAGGGCTCCCTACGTCTGCTAGACTACAAGCCGTCGGGAAGAAAAATTTGGACCTGTACCCGCCCGAGGCAGCAAAAAATGGAGGAGACGCTTTGAAATGGGAGAGCTTCCTTGGGTTGTACATCAAGTCAATCTCTTCACCCCCGTCAGATTCTTTCGTACCTTGTTTGTTAGATGGCTGAACATAATTTTGACGTGTTTGTTCTCTGCTTCTGTTCCATGGTAAATATTCGCTGAAGTAGGAAGCAAATTTGTGGCTGGGTTTTGGTGGGACGTTATTGAAGGGCAACTTCTCTATTTGTAGAACGCGCTGAAAAATGTTTGCTAGTTTTTCTGTTTTTGGATCTAGAGTTTCTGGAACATTTTTTTCATCAGTCTTATCTTCGATACGATTTTCATGTCGGAAGTTTCGATTTGATGACGGTTTTTGATAAAGATAATTTTCATTTACAACAACCTCATGGAATTTATCTTGTTCACTGCTTTCATTTTGACGGGATCCAGTGTAATTCATTATGTTTCTGTCAATAGATTCATGACTGATTCTTGGATTATAGTTCAAAGGAGAATGATTCAACTCTGTTTGAGATTTTCTAGTTTCTGTGTTGTAAACGTTGCACTGAATTTTGGCCTTGTTTTGTGCGTGAGAAGATACATATTTAGTATCGTAGAATTCGTCAATCTCAGGGTTAGAGGCTTGGTCCATGTTGTCCGAGTCGTATTGAGTAGGTTCATGAAATGTATTCTTTTTGTGTTGGTGCCTTTGGTTAGAGTTATCCTGGGTTGTTTTATCTTCTTGGATCACGCCAATCTCTTGAGCTAGGGTGACGTACCTTAAGGTAGAGTCACCGTGAGCTAAAGGCGATTCACTACGTCTTTGAACACGGGGTTTGTTTATAACAGTGTCGGGCAGGTCGTTTGGTACTTGGTCTGGCTCAGCTGAAGGTGCACACGCAGACGCCAAAGGCGTAGAAACAACGAGAGCAGATCTGATTTTCTTCTGTCTTGTGTTTGAGCCACGCAGTTTGAGGTCGGCTTCTGCGGTTGGCGGGTCTTCACACAGTGAGATGGAGGTGTTGATTGTCGTGTTGATTGTCGTGTTGATTGTTGTGTTGATTGTTGTGTTGTCACCACACGCGCGCAAGTCGTAGTCTTCACTAAGACCAGCGTTATATTCACTAGGCGTGTCGATTTTTCTGACCCAAGAAGCCACTCTTTCATGACGATGGGATTCCGCTGGAATCGGATCATGTTTTCTCCTGACATCTTTCTCTGAAGACGGAGACCCTGCCAGAAACTCGTCGGTGTTAGAAGGACCAAGGGATCCATCGTTCGATATGTTATCTGTTTTGAAAGACACATGTACACCGCTTTTAGGCGATACATGGAATTCGTTTTCAACATTGTTTATTCTCCCATGTTCAAATTTATTATCGTCATGAATTCGCAGCTTATTTTCAGCGTCGGAAACTTGCACTTTCTCATAAAAAGTGTGTAATTCCTTTTCGGTTTTAGAAATGCGATCTTTTTCCAGAGAAGAATGCAAATTATTTTCAGTATCCAAGATAAGACTTGAATGAGGATAGCGCATCTCATTCAAAGAGGCTGCATTTTCATGCAGAAGATTGTCATTGGATGGCTGTTCGGGAAGGATGTCTTGTTGGTCCAAGCTTTCTGCACGAAACGACTTTGGTGGCGTGGTATGTTGTAACCCCGATGGACTGTTCTCTTCAACAGGCAACCGTTCAGTCTCGGTAAAATACCACCCTGTCTCGTCTTTTAAACTTAAGTTTGGCTGTGACACAGAAATAAACCTGCTGTCTTTAATCTTTGTGCTCGTTTCGGGGTAATCCGACGCCTCGCTGTCCATTAGGTCGTTCTCCGTGAACCCGGCAAACCTCATGCCTTGCAGGAACTCATCTCTCGTCATCATACTCAGCTGACCGGTCAACAAGATTACGTCCTGGATGGACTGAATGCGCTTGTGAGGCATGAAGTCAACGCTAGAGATCTGATCGTCGTATTTGGAAGCACACACCATAAAATCAACAGTGGATTGGAAACTGGCCAGGTAATCCTTAGAATAGTTACAATCCTCTTTGATCGCACGGCGCCAGGCTTGATCTAGGTCAGCTTTTGTTTTAGAGAAGATGCTGCGTCGTCGTTGGGGTTTGCGTTCCGTATGGCGGTTTTCCGAAGCGTCCCTGCTCTTAGTACGCGCCCAGTTCCCTGACGCGTCTTTGGAGGAGGCTTCTGTCGCAGACGCGGTCCGGCTGTCGCTGCCGGAAGTGCCAGTCTGGACGTTGGTCTCGCTTTCATCGCCCTCGTCTCCCTCGTCGCCCTCGTCGCCCTCGTCGTCCTCTTCGTCAGTTTTGCTTCCTGTTTTTGAGACACTTTTCTTTTTCTGAGCTTTGGCACCTTTTTGTTCCTTCTCGGCCCCCGCCACACAACGATCGTACAAGCTGCAATGACACGTTTTCACACTGCGTTACTCGACTTTTTAATTGTATGAGCACATAGAAACAGTCAAAGAAAAATTAAAACCTGCAAACGATGACAGAATTAAAAAGTAAATTACATAAATACTTTAAACAAAAAATTAACTAAGCAAAAACAAACATGCTTGTCGTTTACCGCTTGTGAAGAATGGAGAATTTATTATTTACACCTTGATAAGATTCCAGAGTTTTATGACTGTTTTGATCAATTACTAGAGTTTCTATCTAGCAAATTTAATCGAATTCCACATTTTGAGACTTAGTTTGATCTTTTTCTGCATTCTTAATTTTAGTGTTGGAAAGGATTCCCCCCAATACATTTAAGTATCACGCACTATATAGGCCGTGCACTTCGTTTTTTAGCCTCAGTAGCGTAGCGAGGGGGGGGGGGCGGGGGGGGGGACATATGTCCCCGGGCGCCGACCTTAGGGGGCGCCAAAATGGGTTGGAAAAATGAATAGAAAGGTTGAGGGGGGTGAAAATCGAAAGATTGAGGGGGGTGCAAAAGGAAATCTCGAGGGGGGGGGGGGGTGCAAATCGAAAGTTTGAGGGGGGAGTGCAAATCGAAATCTCGAGGGGGGGGGGGTTCAAATAGAAAAGTTTGTCACCAGGCGCCGGGAAGGGTCGCTACGCCTCTGTTTAGCCTGCTTATTTTTTGGATTTGCATCCATGGAATTTGATCAAACCACAAGGCAGCAGTTGTTTGATTTTGGAGTTGTCTCTCAAGAAGAGTTGCCGTCTCCAGCTATCGAACCTCATCTGCCCGATGGTTCGAACTCGAGACTTTTCGGATTAGAATCCATGAGCTTTTACGACTTGATCACGCCGCCGACACCTTAGTTTGATCAAGTTCCAGAATTTGTGACTTACAGTTTGATCAAATTCCAGAATTTCTGACGTACAGTTTGATCAAATTCCAGAATTTGTGACTTACAGTTTGATCAAATTCCAGAATTTCTGACGTACAGTTTGATCAAATTCCAGAATTTCTGACTTACTCAGTTTGATCAAATTCCAGAATTTCTGACTTACAGTTTGATCAAATTCCAGAATTTCTGACTTACAGTTTGATCAAATTCCAGATTTTGTGACTTACAGTTTGATCAAGTTCCCGAACTTCTGACTTACAGTTTTATCAAATTCCAGAATTTCTGACTTACAGTTTGATCAAATTCCAGAACTTCTGACTTACAGTTTAATCAAATTCCAGAATTTCTGACTCACAATTTGATCAAATTCCAGAATATCTGACTTACAGTTTGATCAAGTTCCAGAATTTGTTACTTACAGTTTGATCAAGTTCCAGATTTTCTTGTTACACAGCGACACCAGGTTACCGACATCTTGGCTGAGCGTGAAGAGGAGCGGCATGCCAAAAAGGCCGTACACAATGGTAATGAACTTCCCCAGTCTCGTGGAGCAGACGATATTACCCCAGCCTATTTTTAGATAACATCTACGTTTTAATCTCGTCAGGGAGTGTTTACTTTTAAGAGGGACACCACGTTGAAGATTTTGGTGAGCCCCTATCACTAGTGTATTATAAATAACGAGCCGACACGCGGCGTATCATACGCCGCTATTTAGTTGTTTTATTTTCTACTTTTCAGTAATTCATAATTTGTGAATTCGACAGTACCAATGCTGCCACTGAATATATTTGCTTTAAAACACTGTCAGTAGCTAGTTAAGGACGATACCCCCCTCCTTTCCCCAACCCCTACCCCCCCTCCGCCCGTGAAAGCAGCCTCCTCTTAGTTACCTCCCCTAAGTTTAAAATAGTTTCAAACTAAATTATCTGCCCCTAATAGCCGTCACTAAACCCGGCTCTACGATTGTAAACACTTAGCGTGAACCACAGCTCACCAGACCATGTAGGGATGGGGGCGGTAGGGAGCGCGCTTACAGCTTGTTTTCTAGGGTCTCCAAGAAGAGAATTATATATATATATAGATAATACATTTTCTAATAACTATGGAACCCAATAATTTCTTGGACCTCCCGCGATATTCACTCCAAGGAGCAAAGGCGCCTGGGCAAATTATATCTTGCATGCGCGATGCACTGAAATCATTATTTTGAATTCAACACAGAGGCGTAGCGATGGGGGGGGGGGAGGGGGTACATATGTCCCCGGGCGCCAACCTTAGTGGGCGCCGAAATGGGTTGAAAAAAAACAAATTAAAATATCATTTTAGCTTGAAAGTTTGATTGAGGGGGGGGGGGGGGGTGTAAAATTGGAAGTTTAAGGGGGGGGAGTACAAATTGAAAATTTGTTCCCGGGCGCCGGGAAGTGTCGCTACGCATTTGATTCAGCAAAACGATTGCGTAACAGGTTCTCAACTTCCGGGCAGCTGCGCAGGTTTGATCGTTTATCTCTTTACCAGACGTCCCCTGCCACAATCCGCCATCGCGTGTGGTTATGAAGATGTTGTGATGACGCAAGGTTGCGTCGGAGAGCTCAGATAGATAGCAGAAATACGGGAACTGACCGGTCACGTGAGACGGTCAGCTGACCACTGAGGCGTGGGTCAGGAGAGATAAGCGGAGTTTTTAGGTAGCTAGCGAAGAGTAGAGAAGGTGTTAGGAAGCGGTCAGAGACATTCGAGATGTGTAGGGCTAGATAACAGTAGATAATTAGGGAAGTGAACGGTCAGATAGGTAGATCTAGGAAACGGCAGACAGTAGTAGTAGTAGGGAGTATAGAATATGCTAGTTAGTTAGGTAGAACTTGGTTTTATAATTTTAATAAAGAACATTTATACTTGAACTTGTGTTATTGGATTCATTCGTGACGTCCTCTTAAAATTCCCCACCCTCACAAATGTTATAGAAGAGATCTGGTCTTTTGCAAGTGTTTAAACGAATGATACTTCTATTTACGCACAATTGACTCATGTGCTTAATGGTAGCCAACCTATCTGTCGTATGTCCTTTACTGACTTATTAGTAGTATTACCGTTACTGACAATTCCTTTATATATTTAACCTTTGACCTATGGGATTATTTTAAATTAATGCACACAGCGTTTACAATTTCAAGGTTGGGGTGGGAGGGGTGGGGTGAGTTTTAAAATACAAGTCGCCTATACCTATTTAACTAAGTAAGAATCTAAAAAAAAAACTTAATCGTAGAGCAGTAAGCTTCGAGAGAATAAAAGTAAATTCCAACGAAAAAATAAAAAAAATCACATTCACAAACAACAAAAAACAATACAATTACTGTTTGTCCCAGGGGCTACAATCTTAATCTTTTACGAGACAGATATGGTAAATCTGCATCGGATGAACATCATTAGCGTGTGGCACGAAATTAAAAAAACAAATAATCTAATTATTTATAATTGGTATTACTAAGTTTTTTTTAATTAAAAAAAAAACGTGTTTTTTTCTTGTCAGTATGGCTGTTCGTTTATGGGAAAAGAGAAACGGGGTTATTGTAATCTAGAAAACATGTCTAGTACCGACCAATTGTTGTGATAAATGGATAGCGTGTCTAGTACCGACCAATTGTTGTGATGATTGCATAGCATGTCTAGTACCGACCAATTGTTGTGATATGAATGGATAGCATGTCTAGTACCGAACAATTGTTGTGATGATTGCATAGCATGTCTAGTACCGACCAATTGTTGTGATATGAATGGATAGCATGTCTAGTACCGACCAATTGTTGTAATGAATGGATAGCATGTCTAGTACCAACCAATTGTTGTGATATGAATGGATAGCATGTCTAGTACCGACCAATTGTTGTAATGAATGGATAGCATGTCTAGTACCGACCAATTGTTGTGATATGAATGGATAGCATGTCTAGTACCGACCAATTGATGTGATGAATGGATAGCATGTCTAGTACCGACCAATAGTTGTGATGATTGCATAGCATGTCTAGTACCGACCAATTGATGAATGGATGGCATGTCTAGTACCGTCCAATTGATGAATGGACAGCATGTCTAGTAACTACCAATCGTTGTTATGATTGGATAGCATGTGTAGTACCGGCCTTGGATAGCATGTCTAGTACCGACCAATTGTTGTGATGATTGAGTAGCTGTAGATGATGGCGCCGTAGCCGGTCCACAGCTTCGTCTGTCCACCTGTAGTGTTGTCCGACTGGACTTTCAAGGTCGCTCGCTTCCGGTAGAAGTTGGCTGCAAAGTTGGAGTTTGATGGGTAGGGGGGGGGGGAAGTGGGGGGGACGGGGACGGGGAGGTTATTTTTGTTAGGTGGTATCCAGTGTATATGGATAGATGGTAGTATGGATGAATGGGTAGATGAATGGATAGAAGGATTGGTGGATGGATGGGTAGATGGATGGATAGAAGGATGGGTGGATGGATGGGTAGATGGATGGATAGAAGGATTGGTGGATGGATGGGTAGATAGATGGATAGAAGGATGGGTGGATGAATGGGTAGATAGATGGATAGAAGGATGGGTGGATGGATGGGTAGATGGATGGGTAGATGGATGGATAGAATGATGGGTGGATGAATGGGTAGATGGATAGGTAGTTGGATGGATAGAATGATAGGTGGATGAAGGGGTAGATGGATGGATAGAAGGATAGGTGGATGAATGGGTAGATGGATGGATAGAAGGATGGGTGGATGGACGGACGGACAGATGGATGAATGGGTCAATAGAAAGTGGATATTATTGGAATGATGAAAAAACGAACGGTTAAACGTATAAACGAAATATGGAACAATCGAATAAAAGAAAGAACTAAATGAGTAGTTAAATGAATGAATGAACGAATGAAAACATGAATGAATGCATTATAAAGTAATGAATGAATGAATGAATAAATGAACTAGTGAATAAACGAATGAATGATTGAATGAAAGAATGAAAGAGTGAAGGAATTAAAGGAAGAACGAAAGAGTAACTCAAAGAATTAATAAACAATCAAACTAAAAAGCAAATGTCTGAACGACTGAATGACTGAATGACTGAACGACTGAATGACTGAATGACTAAATGATTGAATGCATGAATTATTGCAAGACTGCATGACTGAATCACCGAATAACCGAATGACCGAATGACCGAATGATCGAATGACCAAATGACCGAATGACCGAATGTCCAAATGACCGAATGACCGAATGACCGAATGACTGAATGACCAAATGACTAAATGACCGAATGACCGAATGACTGAATGTCCAAATGACCGAATGACCGAATGACTGAGTGACTGAATGACAGAATGACCGAATGACCGAATGACCGAATGACCAAATGACTGAATAACCGGTGTGTTTTTTTGACTGATACCTAACTTCAGTTCGTATTCGGCCAGCGTTGTATCGGCGCGTGCGTCCCAATTCTCAGCGTTTGTCCCTAAATTCATCAGTTCTTCCACTAGCAGCCTCCGATCCTCCTGAAGATTATTCTGGAGCGATTCTTCGAGTGGCGATTCGATACTGCAGGGTAATTTTAAAACAGAGTGTAATCGATAATCCAAGTATCGGTGCGGTAAACTATTGTGTTGTCCCAAAGGTCTTGAGTTCGAGTACCAGGTACGAGTCTTTGGACGCCCCTGAGTCCACCCGACTCATACCAGGGTACCTGGCTCACACAAGGTAAACAAAGCGGCTTGGCATAGTGCTGACCACACTATCCCCTTATATGAAACACAAACTCTACTTCATCTGCCCCACGTGTCTTGGAAAATAGAGAGGTTAGAGATGATTGTAAATTTAACAATACCAGATGAACATGTTAAAAATAATATTAGCTGATCGCAGTAGCTTCACAAAGCTGATGTTATGGGACACCAAAGCAAAATATACCTAATTTGAATGAAAAAAAATGTTCTCGATGTAAGTTTAACAGCTTGTTTATATATATATATATATATATATATATATATATATATATATATATATATATATATATATATATATATATATATATATATATATACACATATATATATATATATAAATAAATAAATAAATAAATATATATATATATATATATATATATATATATATATATATATATATATATATATATATATATATATATATATATATATATATATATATATATATATATATATATATATATTCCCCCCCTCTCTCTCTCTCTCTCTCTCTCTCTCTCTCTCTCTCTCTCTCTATATATATATATATATATATATATATATATATATATATATATATATATATATATATATATATATATATATATATATATATATATATATATATATATATATAATATCAGTAGTAAGTGGTGCTAACATGTAAAAGATATACGAGCCGAGCATCAGGAAGGCGAGGTTGATGATGAAGAGACCGACGGTCGAGGTGAGGATTTGCAGGATCAGGCTGAAGAAGAAAACGACACACTTGACCGGGAAGGAACCTTTGATGCCGCCCGATTCCGATGGCGCCTCCGAGCCTTCATCGGAGCCCCGATTGGTGTTCGTGTTTGTCCGTAAGGCGCCGAGCGCAGACAATGACAGTCTCATTTCCGCTGTGTGGGGTTGTACGCGCTAGGCGGGGGGAGGAAATAGTTATCGATTAAGACATTAGAATGCCGATACAGAGGCGTAGCGATGGGTAGGGGGGGGGGGGGCAGGGGGGTACATATGTCCCCGGGCGCCGACCTTAGGGGGCGCCAAAATGGGTTGTAAAAAACAAATTAAAATGTCATTTTAGCAGCATTTTTGCATTATAAATAGTTTGAGGGGGGGGGGGGGAAGGGGGAGGGTGCAAATCGAAAAGTTTGAGGGTTGGGGTGCAAATTGAAAATTTGCTCCCGAGGGGGCTCCAAATTAAAAGTTTGTCCCCGGGCGCCGGGTATGGTCGCTACGCCTCTGTGCCGATAAACCCATAAAATTGGGATTAAGCTTGGGCTTAGCAATGTTACCAGGATTTGACTCAAGGTTAGTAGGTTATCGCTTGACCTACTTTATAAAGCTGTTGCCTTGGTAATGATGGCTGCACGAAACGACCAATTCACCTTTTAGTTTTTGTTTTTACAACTTTGACTGTCGTTTCCAAACTATATAATGTAATAAGCTTAATCAAGCAAATTCTACAACAATACTGATTATATTATAATAACGAAAGTTTTGTGTTTGCACGGCACTATCCATCTGAGGTGTATTCGTTCAATACGTTGTGTAAAAGACACATACAAAAAAAATCTTTTATTTGATATTCTTAATTTCTAATTGGAAATATGAAAATCAAACACCCGCCATGATAAACTAATTTAAATCATTAAAAGTATTCCTGAAGAAAAAGTAAACGAAAATAATAACTTGATTTAGAAAGCACTAACAATGTTTATTATAGGTCTCTCTTGGCGGGGGAGGGGGGGGGGGGTTGTGGGAGTGAGGGGGTGTTCACTGCACCCCCCTCCCTTTTCGAGGAAGCAAGACTACAGCTCCCTTCCCCCGTGAACGGAATAGAATTTATAGAATTTATACAGAAAATGTATATGCTACTTTTACTAGTGTCCGCCCCCCCCCCAATTTTCAAGCCCCCCCCCCCCAACCCACAGGAGAAAACAGTAAGTCTGAAAGAAACACTGAAAACTACTTCTCGGCCTATTTTCCCCGACGTGTATTTGAACGGAATTTAAATCATTTAAATCAAAATCATCGTTTACGATTTTAAATAAGTTAACCATAGCGGAAGTAACATTTCAATTATTATATTGTACTGATTTAATAGAACAATTCATTTTTGGTTTGAAAATACTACCTGGCAAATTCAAAAACGAGAAGTTGTGGCATAATTACAAGTCCTATAAATACAACATCGTAGCCATTTAATAACAAACGAATTTTTTTTCTAAAAATAAAGCAATTTCTAGGCTACTAACTTATTTTGATAATAAGAATTGGTATCTAATAATTAAAGGTAAACAAATGTAGTTATTAATGGTTTAAGTCATCTTAAACAATAATAAAGTTTAAAATCAGAGGCGACACCACAGGTTAAGGTTATAAATAAATTTGGGGGTGTTAAGAAATAATTAGAGTGTTAAAGATATTGTGGTTGTGTAAAAATGGCTAATAGAAAGGCAAGACAATTTTTTCAAAACATAAACTTTTTGGTTTATATTTAAGTATGTAATTGTTTGATATGCTAGATGGCTATGTGATGGCGTGGTCAGATACTAGAGCACATGACTCCTAATCCGAAAGTTTCGATTCCAGATCGGATCCCTAAATCCAGTTTCTAGTACGTTTTTTGAGCCCACCCAGCTCTGATGGGTACCTGACTAAAGCTGGGGAAATTAAAAGTGGCTGAGCTTTACTCAATAGGGATAAAGTTAAAAAAGGTAAGGGTCAGTTTACGACCAGAACATGTTACTTGTTAGAGCATCAAACTAACTTATTCAATGATATTATTTTAGGAGCGCTAATGTGAGTCAGGTACCCATTATAACTGGGTGGACTCAGGAGATCTGAACTCGTGATTTACAAATTCGTAGTCGAGCGCTCTACCACTAGACCATACTTCCCGAAATCCCTAACCATAACTCTAGCACAAAGTTTGATAAATAAAAACAACTCTAGATCTTGATCTTGATCTAGATCTAGATCTAGACTATATACGATGCCAACCAAATTTTTTTTCAAACCGTTGTTTTATAGAACCCTATGTAATAAAACACAACAAGCAAACTACAACCACATTCTAGGTAAAATTTGAAAAATTATAACTAAAATAATTTGACACGTCGATAAAAGTACTCAACAGTTCGCTAGTCTCTAAGGCTGAGCTCTAACTGCGACTTACCAAAACACTTCAGTTGCTGTTGTTTAGTTCCACCATATCCGTGCGTGTTCAGGGTTGGTGCTGTTTTGTGTAAACTATTTTATTTGCATGTGCATTTTTAATCTGTTATATTAAACTTCTCGGTGTTTACACTCTTTCTCGTTCACGGTATTGTAGTCGTGCAAAAAAAAATCTCGACGCTTTACACCTTCCTTAGTAGGAACAACCGAGTTTTATTGTCTGAATGTGTATGTGTGTGTGTATGTGTGTGTGTGTGTGTGTCTATCTATTTGTCTATCTGTCTACCTGTCTATCTTTCGTTTATCTATCTATATGTTTGTCTGTCCATCTGTCTATTTGTTTATTCGCCTGTGAGCAAGAAAATTTAGGTGCCATTTTAATGTCTTTGACGAAATTTCATATAAGTATTAGCTCATATTCTTTTATTTCTTGAAATCTTTGAGCGATTTCCGATAACCGGAAATTGTACTTTATGTCCAGTTTTTCTTCAGAGTTCATATTTTCCCCACGTTTTCTTTAACTTGCTTTCGCCTCTGTTTGTTTGTTTGTTTGTTTTTCCAATCAAATCTTGCGATCGAAATTTCGTGCACTTCCCAGTTAGCTAGCGCGCTGAAATTTTCAGGGAAGCTTTGTTTCGGATGACAATAGAATATTCAACTGTTATTATTACTAAATTGATCCATGGAAACATTTTATTGATCATTTTATACCCCTATATAATAATAATATAAAAACGTGGGGAAAAAGGGACATAACCCAGTAACTGTAATTTGATGAAAAGAAGGTTCGATACTCTCCCTCTTTTTGCCTACTGAGTAGTTGTCACGCGTTGTTTGTCTACAAACAACCAGAACGTAACAACTGGTGGCCAGTATGGGGGAGAAGATATGGTCGAGTGGTTGGGCACACGATTGCTAACCCACTCGACACGGGTTCAAATCTATGTGTTCTAGTCAGTAACATATTCACACAACGTGTTTTTTACGAGTTGTCTTTTTACGAGTTGTCTTCGTTTACCCAAAAAAAAGTGAAAAGATAAAATCGATAGCAAGATTTGAATGCAAACAAACATACAAAGACTAAAAAGTAGAAAATAATAATCATTAAAAAAGTTTTAAAAAACCCACGTTTTCTGATTGAACTAAAAAGTAGAAAATAAATGCTATACATCACAATAATGCAAGCGATCACTCTACTATAAGCGATGAAAAACGTGGGGCGCCGTGATTTTCTTACAGTTTCTAATACTGTTGATTCTCTACAAGCTCCCTAATAAAAGTCAATAGTATTATCTAATCAATAGTAATATAACTTTTACATCTTATATTAACAATGACCGATAAAAAACTTTTACTTCGGCGCCCCACGTTTTTCATCGCTTATAGTAGAGTGATCGCTTGCATTATTGTGATGTATAGCATTTATTTTCTACTTTTTTAGTTCAATCAGAAAACGTGGGTTTTTTTAAACTTTTTTAATGATTATTATTATATCATCATAAAAAAACAGGGCACTCCATGAGTTTTTTGTCCTCTATGTGTTTTGTGTTTTCTCAAGTCATGCGGTTTTGTCAAAAACCTTACCCACCTATCTATAACCCGTTTCAACGGGCAGTGCTATCCGAACAGTTCCGGTGTAGGGGAGATCACTTCCGCTTTATTTTGCTTTAACTTTAATCGTTAGAAAATAAGTGATTGCATTAAAGCTTGTTCTCCCTCCAGAAACACGGACGCATACACTCACAATCACTCACATACACACACGCATGTACGTACGCACGCGTTCACACTCAGACATACTCACACATACAAAACAACTAGTGAAACTAGCTAAATTGGAACCTTAAACTGGAATTGATCTTTCAGGTACTACATAGTTCATACATGTATATAGTTTATAAGTACTTGAGCGCAACCAACCCTTTCGCGACAGCTCTTGAATGTACATACATGAAAACAGATAACAGAAAACACAAATCAGGCAGATATTTATTTTCTAATTATTTTGTACGCGTTTCCATAATTTGGAGATCTGCAAAAAAAAAAATAAAAAAATAAAAGCAAAACGTATATGTAGTATAAAAAACGGAAAAATTATTTATGTATATGCGTTCTCTGAATGTGTTTGCGTGATCATTGTTTAGATTGATCGTTTACTCTCTCTCTCTCTCTCTCTCTCTGTATGTGTATATTTATATATATATATATATATATATATATATATATATATATATATATATATATATATATATATATATATGGGGTTCGGTAGGTGGACATGGGGTTTGGTAGGGGGGTTTACTTGGACGTGGACCACCCATAGTCTCAACCAACGTGTCTTTCAGGTGACCAAGCGCCCGTTCAACAACTAAACCACGTGTTGTATAATGACTCCACCAATGCAGGTTAGCAGCTTCAACCGTTTTAACGCGCTAATGAATGAAAAGTGTTTGACTTACATCTGGAGTGGTCTGAATCTTCAAGGCCGGGCGACCTTCACTTGCCGATCACTTCCCCAGGGTTGGAGCAAGTGGACCAGCAGTTGATGTCGAATGTTCCACAAAACTGACACAACCCTCTTTTGCTGTTGGCAACCCTCTTACCAATCACTTCCCCTGGGTTGGAGCAGGTCGACCAGCAATTGATGTCGAAAACGCCACACCCCTGACATAGCCCCCTTTTCCTGTTCGCAATCCTTTTACCAATGACCTCCCCAGGGTTGGGGCAAGTTGACCAACAGCCGATGTCGAATGTTCCACAAAATTGGCAGAGCTGTCGTTTGCTGTTCACAATCCTTTTACCAATTACCTCCCCTGGGTTGGAGCAGGTCGACCAACAATTGATGTCAAAAACGCCACACCCCTGACATAGTCCTCTTGTCTCTGCACCCGCCTCTATAAGAACAACATCACATTCTGAAATAAACTTTTCTATTCGCATCAAGTAGTGATCGAATGTCATTTCTTTCAAAAAAAATACAAAGACGACAAAAATTCAACTTAATGTTGGACAAAATGAAGTTAAATATTCACATTTTTTCTACTTATTTATATAAACAGGCTTAAGCAGTTAAAATAAACAATGCAAAAAAAAAAAAAAAACTGCTGGAATGTTCTAGAAATTTAAGTTATCACTCGTTAAACGTTGGATCATCTGAAATGTTGTCGAAGATGGATTAACTAAACCTAAAGTAAACTGTTTTAAAAATAGAAATGTCAAGCGGTCGAGTGTTAGTTAAACAGTCGAAAATCTGAAGCAAAATCATTGTCCATTGAACACGCCTACATCTGAATGTCTTAAATATGTTATTGTTTCAACCATATTTATTATGCTAAACTCTACGTATTATTAATATTAATTAAAAAAAAAGATCACCTGCTCTGTACAATGTGAAAAATAGAAAACACAGCGCTGAAATAATAAGCTTCATGTTGGTTTCAATCAACAGCAAATCAATTTAATTTAAATATGAGTGAATGGAACAAGACAGACTTTTTTAATACATAAATTTTATCTTATCTTTGTCTTAAGTTTTATCTTAGGTTAACAGAAAATGACCTCAATAAACTTAAAAAATCGGTTGTTGAATTATGTCTCGCACCACTTTGTTCTTATCTGTGTATTAAAACTGTGCTAATTTTTAATTGCATTTTTAAAAATCGCTCCTGTTTTAATGTAAACTAAGTAGGCCTACATCAATGTAATGTATGTTATACTAAAAAGAAAAAAACTAAAGATCTTATGATTGTGACTAAAGTACACTAAGACGAACAAGATAAGGTTGATCAATGAAGAAAAAAAATTACAAATTGTTTTCAAATTCTGGTAGGCCTACAGCACTGCTTTAAAAAAAAGTTTGCCATTAACAAAATTTTATGTAAGTGTGCGCTAAATTAAACGAAAGAGTACAATCTAAGATTAAGTTTTATAATAATGATTTACATAGAGAAAAAAAAGCAAATTAGTTTAATATGTAATCAACGCTTGGTATTTAAACAACGACAAAAGTATTTCTTGAAAATCTTCGAAAATTTCGAACTCATGGTCACGTATACAATAAAACCAAGGGAAGCGTTCACTTGATAAACAACTTCTAACAGACACCAGACAAGAATCTGGCCTCTTTGTGTGAAGAGCTGACTGTCTGAGATGAAGTAAAAATAAAACGTGTTTGACGGGATTAAGACGAGAAACATCAAACACAAACATAACGTTAGAGTTATCTTCACAGACTTCAAGTCTTTGATCCTCTTCGTGTGGGCTTTCTCTGACATGGTTTTCACTTGTCTTGATGAGAGAAGAAGTCTGGCAATGATCATAAAAGAGAATAAAGCATTTAAGATTATAGGTATAACAGTAGAAAACGGTAGCAGGACCGCGCGCTCATACGTGTTGTATGAAGTACTTTGGTATTCAAATATTACACGGCAATCGTAAGGTACAGCAACCGATGTACCGGTTGAATTAAAATGTAACCATTTAACACAGAACTGAAAATAATGAGGAAGGTTAATAAAACCGATGAGACAAAAAACAGAAATCGTCATGATTGTCGTACGAAATGGCGTGAAGATTAGACCAGCTTTAAAGGGAAACCACACAGCGATCATTCTCTCAAGGGCGATCATCAAGACGCAATAGACGCTGGCTTCCACGGCGAAGTAGTTCCACGTATCCACGTAGGCGAGGTAGTAGGTGTAGTAAGTTTGTGACGCGGTGGAGTCGAGGGTCGATACCACCGAGGGCATCTCCAGGAGCATCTCAGTGATAGAGAACAGGAGATCAGACACGGCTAGCGATGTGATTAGAATCGTGATCGATTCCTTGAAGCCTTGACAGGACATGATGAAAATAGTGAGACAGTTTCCCACGATTCCCCATGCACAAAGTATATGAATGATGACGCAGTTGACACAGAAGTATACAGTGTCTAGTACGTCATCAGGTACGTCATAGACAGGACCAGATGACTCGGGTAAAAGCTTTTCTTCTGTGATGTCTGTTGGGTATGTGACGTTCATCGTCATCGTTTTAGTTTTGTGTACGTTACAACTTATCGTGCCTGTAGAATATACCAGAGGCCAATACAATGGCAACGTATTAATGTTAGCAAAATACCTCCAAAATATTGTTAAGCTGGAAATCTAGATGGAATGGCGAGAAGCAATAATCTAATTTAAAAAAATATTGTTTTTTTGTGCTTCTGATTTTTATCAAATTGCACACGAAAATATCCTAGCAATTAAGAAATGACCACACTTATATAAAAAAAAACAACTATGAACTATAACAGAGATATGTGTAAGAAAATATGTTTTAAAATTTGTGTTAGAGAATTTATAACTTTATGATAAATATGTGTGTTCAATAAAAAGTAACTAGACAAAGATTTGAAACATACAAAAAAAAAACACATAATGCTCGGGTAAACGTAAAAATAAACCCATACATGTTTTTATTTCACTTTTTTCAGGCTTGCTTTACATTTAATATAATTGTGTAGCACATGTGTACAATTAAAATCTACAAAATATAGAAATGGCTCCATATTATTTTTATAAACTTTCATTATGAAATTAATTCAAATTACAGGTAATCTTATTATCCAACATAATTTAATACGACATGACCTAATATTATTAAACTGTATAATTTAGTACGAGACGTCTAGACATCTTCATCGTAATTTCCAGCGTATGTTTTAATTATATAAACCTTGTTCATCAATTAGAAACGGAAGATAAACAATTATTATTTATCTTGTAATTTGTTTATGATGACAGATGAAGAAAATCAATACCAGAACTACCCCTCGACCGATGCAATACCACACAACACTAAGCTGTTTTTCCTTTATGCTTATATGTTTTATTTGCGTTAACACATTATAAAAACATTGTGTTTGGTATAACAGTATGCATTGGAAACATTCTATTTAGTAATATAGTGTAAACAAAGAACAGCAACATTGGTTACACGTAAATCATAGTGAACCAGATTTGTGCATTATGTTTGCATTTAGTACTTTGTTTTACCTTAAATTACACTACCCAGTAAAGGCATCTGTTATGTATATCATAAAAGTAATTTTGATTTCCTCTACTTATATACACTGTAGCTGTTTATATATTTTTATTCAGTTTATTTGGTAACGCTTTGAATTTATGTTTCAAATCTACCGGACATCCTTGCCCAAGGAAAGGGCCAGATTTCTGAAAGGGATTTTCGTCAAAGCGATTCTCAATTAAAGTACAGGATTGACTTTTACAATGTCAACCGTTGATGTTGTTATATGAGGATGACAGTTTATGGTGTGATGGTTCAACTGTAAAAATTTACATAATTAATATAAAATAAAATGACGAATTGTAGATGTCACGATATAAATTAAGATTTTTAAATATTAGAAACGCTGTGTACATCTATTTGATAGCTGTATAGTAATTAAACACTATATAATGCATGTGTTATCCCACAGCTGTAAAGAAATTGCGAATGGTTACAGGAAGCTAAAATCTTGTTTACAAAAAAAAAAACAACCTTTAGCGCTACGCTAGAAAATGTTTGAGAACGCATTTGAATTTCAAACAATCATTTTTTACTAACTATTTATAAAATAAAATAAATTAAAAAAAGATTAAAAAAAAAGATTTCCAACTTTTCATATTTTAATTTTGTTTTACAGCTAACAATACAGATAGACCATCCCCCACCACTAAACACAAAAGAAAGCATGAATTTCTTTACTTTTTGCTAAAAAACGCGTTTTGTTTCTCATGTTACTTCCAAAATATTATTTATGAAAGTTTATTAAAAAAAAATAACAACTCAATTATGTATTCCTTGTGTCAGTTTTATACGACTTCGATCTATTTTATGTTACTCATAATATATAAATAATGTAAGTAATTAAACAATATGTAGCACAACACGTGTAAAGACTCTTTTTCTGTTAGTCACATTATTGCAATCTAAACAAAGACATGAACCAGATATACTGACGCACTTTGCGTTCTTTATAATTGAAACATTTCTGATAGAGTATAGAACAAAATTGATGTTCATATTCATTAGCCATCCAAGACGTATTACTTAAAACTTTATAAATGTAATCACGAATATGTTTTTGTTTACTAACAAGGATCCTTTAGGTACAATTATCCTTTTCGAAATTTGTGCATTTACGCATTTTCTGCTTCATCTTCCTAGAGCATAACATAACAAGCGTTAACTATAACTTTAGTTTTAAAAAATGTGATATTTCTCAGAAGATAATAGACAAACGTAAACACATGTTTTCGTCATAAGGGAATGGGTAAGACGTCAAAGTTTAAATAAAATAATAATTAAAATACTAAATTCAATTCAAAATTTAATGTATTTGATTTCAATTTATTATCATGTAAGTTGTAGTCTCTGTGACGAATCTGTTAGTGCGTTCGGCTGTTAACCGAAAGATTGGTGGTTCAAGCCCACACAGGGATACATACATTATTTTTGTGTCACGACGCGGTGTAGCAGTAGAGCGCTAGACTGCAAATAGCGAAAGTCTAGGTTCGAATCCGGGTTGAAAGTCCTTGAGGACATCCAGTTCTGATGGGCACCTAACTCAATGGGAATAAAAAGGCGGATAGGCACAGTGCTGACCACACTATCCCTTCATATGAAAGAGTCAAAAAAATAGATGAACTATACTACACATGCCCCATGGACCGTCATTTTTGAAACGGGAACTTTTCTTTAAAGCATGAAAATAAAATAGCAGGTTGAAAGATCAGAACATGACAAAACTGATAAAATTTTTAAAACTTTGAAATTATAGTACACAGATTTAAAAAGCTTATAACCAGAGATAGACATTTCTAAGATACAACCTTTTAATTAAAAATACAAGAGATAGACTTAACATGATACAACCTTTTAACAAAAAATTAACTATACATACATTTAATATTAAATTATTTAATAGACTAGGCCACATTTGTCTAAAGCAAACATGTACTTAATATGCATTTATGATGTATTAAATTCTTTAATTGTTTACAAAATGCAACACTAAAAGTGATTAAGCTATTTCAAATAATGTACATGCATTGATAGAAAAAGCATTAAACGATAATAAAAGTTCTAAGAATACATGCTTAAAGCCATGCATGAAAAAGGCGGAACAATTATAATATAATCGGAAAAGTAAAAAAAAAAATAAACACCAGAGATAAAATATGTGCATGAGATTAATAAATAAATATAAGAGTTAGTAACTTAGTTTATATTTATCAGTGTGCCTTTCTTGTCGAAGTATTTTATTTGTTCATTCAGTGGTCAATTACAATCTACGAACACCAAGGAAATATGTAGGTTCTGATTATGTAAAATCATGTAAAATTGAATATAGACAAACAAGTTGCTTAATAGCAACAGTAATTATGGCAAAAGTAAATTTCAAAATAAAAAAATCAACATATTTTGTAAGTTAAAACTAGGAGTGATAACTCCAAACGTAAACAACTGCTGCCTTGTAGTTTGTCCTTGTTTGGATGGAAGGAAATCCAAAAAGAAAAGCAGGTTGAAATCAAAGGGCTATATGTTGCATAACAGGCTGACAAGTAACAATTAAATGTGTTGTAGGAAATCCCTTTCAACATTTTAATTAAGAACGAAGAAAAAGAAATCTTAATAGAAATATTAATTAATTTTTTAACGACTTTTAGTTTCCTTAAAATTGAGTACACTATATTACAACTGGATGGGGGAAGGGCTAGGCTAGAAAGATAAAATATTTAACCCCATGTGTTCAAACAACTATCTTAAATGGGAATAAAAAAAGTTTAACGATTTAATTTTTTTAGAAAACATGCTTAAAAAATACAAATAAAAAATATGATGTACATTCCAAACAGTGCAGATGAACGAAACATGCTTTATACTTAAAAAAAACCCCAGCTAATCAAAAGGCCTAATACACGACAGAATCGTATAATTAGTATTGATAAATAAAAGCCATTCCACTTTTGTATTAAGAAAAGTTAATTAAGATAGTCTATTAAAGCATAAGCTTTTTAATTATACATTCAATACATGTATTTGATTTACACTAGACAGAAATGGGCAGATATGAACATTGTCTAAATGATAATAGAGTAATCACAAAGTAAGGAAAGAACGTCATATTCTTTTCACTATCTCAATAGAGGACAGAGAGAAATTGAGTGAAATGACTAACAGGATCCTAGTGGCGCCACATCTCTCCATCGAGAAAGCGTTGTAAAAATATCCTTGATATTCGTAAATCCCGTAATCAAAATATTGCGCTGTGAATGCATTATAAGCGTTAAGGTACGTCCATGTAATACACCATTGGAGATGGTAAGGAATATGAACCAAAGCTAAAAAAGAAAATACAAAAATGCTCATAACTGAGGTTCGGATGGGTGTTAACCAATCTAAACTAACTCTAATGTTTAAAGCATAGGAATCGAAATTAACCATTTTGGAGTAATTCACTCTGAAAATTAAATGCTGTCAAACAGCGGATCTTTATATAATCCAGTAACATTCAATACATTTGATTATGTTTATATTTACTTCCTATGTTTTTAGTAACATTCAATACATTTGAATGTGTTTATATTTACTTCCTATGTTTTTATTAACATTCAATACATTTTAATGTGTTTATGTTACGGGCCAGTGTAGGTTAGACTAGAATAGGATAGAATGATCTAGAATTAGGGGAGAGTGAGTGTGTGAGTTGAGTTTACCCTAGAATATTGTTAACCCCGGTGTGTTTGTGTATTGTTATCCCAAGGTCGAATGCGGTATAAAAGCTGGAGTGAATGGTTGTCAGGGTTAGTTAGTTGGCAGTCAGCGGGTTAGTAGCGGTTAGGACGAGGGCTGTTATGGTACGCTTGAATGCATTGAGACAAATAAAAGGAGTGAAGTTATACACGAAGCGTTGTTATTGAATTCGAATCTAACCGGGACGTAACAACTGGTGGCCAGTATAAATCAAGTAGAAGCATAAACGTGATGCTGTCCTGTCGTTTGCCTGATGCTGTCCTGATGTTTGCCTGATACTGTCCTGCCGTTGCCTGATGCTGTCCTGTCGTTTCCCTGATGCTGTCCTGTCGTTTGCCTGATGCCGTCCTGTCGTTTGCCTGATGCTGTCCTGATGTTTGCCGGTTGCTGTCTTGATGTTTGCCGGTTGCTGCCCTGATGTTTGCCGGTTGCTGTCCTGATGTTTGCTGGTTGCTGTCCTGATGTTTGCCGGTTGCTGTCCTGATGTTTGACGGTTGCTGTCCTGATGTTTGCCGGTTGCTGTCCTGATGTTTGCCGCTTGCTTTCTGATGTTTGCTGCTTGCTGTCCTGATGTTTGCCGCTTGCTGTCCTGATGTTTGCCGGTTACTGTCCTGATGTTTGCCGGTTGCTGTCCTGATGTTTGCCGGTTGCTGTCCTGATGTTTGCCGGTTGCTGTCCTGATGTTTGCCGGTTGCTGTCCTGATGTTTGCTGGTTGCTGTCCTGATGTTTGCCGGTTGCTGTCTTGATGTTTGCCGGTTGCTGTCCTGATGTTTGCCGGTTGCTGTCCTGATGTTTGCTGGTTGCTGTCCTGATGTTTGCCGGTTGCTGTCCTGATGTTTGCCGGTTGCTGTCCTGATGTTTGCCGGTTGCTGTCCTGATGTTTGCCGGTTGCTGTCCTGACGTTTGTTGGATGCTGTGGGGATGCAGTTAGCCCGACGCTATAGCTGTTTGACAGAGTATGTAACAACATCGACTGTGAGTTGCAAAATTTTGATGTAGAATGGTTGAGATATAGGTAGGAGTCGTAAACCAGTGTAGCCATAGAGCGCAGGTTGACTCAAATTTTTTGTGATGTAGAATGGTTGAGATATAGGTAGGAGTCGTAAACCAGTGTAGCCATAGAGCGCAGGTTGACTCAAACTTTTTGTGATGTAGAATGGTTGAGATATAGGTAGGAGTCGTAAACCCGTGTAGCCATAGAGCGCAGGTTGACTCAAATTTTTTGTGATGTAGAATGGTTGAGATATAGGTAGGAGTCGTAAACCAGTGTAGCCATAGAGCGCAGGTTGACTCAAATTTTGTGTGATGTAGAATGGTTGAGATATAGGTAGGAGTCGTAAACCAGTGTAGCCATAGAGCGCACAGGGTAGACTCAAATTTTTGTGATGTAGAATGGTTGAGGTATGAGTAGGAGTCGTAAACCAGTGTAGCCATAGAGCGCAGGTTGACTCAAATTTTTTGTGATGCAGAATGGTTGAGATATAAGTAGGAGTCGTAAACCAGTGTAGCCATAGAGCGCAGGTTGACTCAAATTTTTTGTGATGTGGAATGGTTGAGATATAGGTAGGAGTCGTAAACCAGTGTAGCCATAGAGCGCACAGGGTAGACTCAAATTTTTAGTGATGCAGAATGGTTGAGATATAAGTAGGAGTCGTAAACCAGTGTAGCCATAGAGCGCAGGTTGACTCAAATTTTTTGTGATGTGGAATGGTTGAGATATAGGTAGGAGTCGTAAACCAGTGTAGCCATAGAGCGCACAGGGTAGACTCAAAAAAATTTTTTGGTCTGGAAAGTTCTTAGATTCGGTACGATGCAACTGGGTGTGTATGATTTTTTTTTTGTTTGTTAGTTACACGAATGATTTGTGCTAGCTCGAAATTGTAGCAGTTCTGTATATTGTCATTATGTATTTCATTGTATATACAATCTGTCATATACATTCTTCGGAATGTATATTTTTAACTTGTCTACTAGTGTATGTGTATGAAAGGCTTTGTGTTTTTTATTTAGCTAGGATTTGTTAGTCAGTATTTGTAGTTATTACTACAAATACTTAGGTGGGGGGTAGTGTTACGGGCCAGTTGTAGGTTAGATTAGAATAGTTTAGAATAGTCTAGAACTAGGGGAGAGTGCCTGTGTGAGTGGAGTTCACCTTACTGTGTAGTTACCCTTGTGTGTTTATGTCTTGTAATCCCAAGGTCGAATGCGGGTATAAAAGGGGGAGTGAACGATTGTGGGGGGCAGTCAGCGGGTTAGTAGCGGTTAGGACGAGGGCTGTTCTGGTACGCTTGAATGCATTGAGACGAATAAAAGTAGTGAAGTTAAACACGAAGCGTTGTTATTGATTTGAAACGAACCCAGAACGTAACAACTGGTGGCCAGTATGAATCAAGTAGAAGCATAAACTTGATGCTGTTCTGTCGTTTGCCTGATGCTGCCCTGATGTTTGCCTGATGCTGTCCTGCCGTTGCCTGATGCTGTCCTGTCGTTTGCCTGATGCTGTCCTGTCGTTTGCCTGATGCTGTCCTGATGTTTGCCGGTAGCTGTCCTGATGTTTGCCGGTTGCTGTCCTGATGTTTGCCGGTTGTTGTCCTGATGTTTGCCGGTTGCTGTCCTGACGTTTGCCGGTTGCTGTCCTGACGTTTGCCGGTTGCTGTCCTGACGTTTGCCGGTTGCTGTCCTGACGTTTGCCGGTTGCTGTCCTGACGTTTGCCGGTTGCTGTCCTGACGTTTGCCGGTTGCTGTCCTGACGTTTGCCGGTTGCTGTCCTGACGTTTGCCGGTTGCTGTCCTGACGTTTGCCGGTTGCTGTCCTGACGTTTGCCGGTTGCTGTCCTGACGTTTGTTGGATGCTGTCCTGACGTTTGCCGGATGCTGTCCTGACGTTTGCCGGATGCTGTCCTGACGTTTGCCGGATGCTGTCCTGACGTTTGCCGGATGCTGTCCTGACGTTTGCCGGATGCTGTCCTGACGTTTGTTGGATGCTGTCCTGACGTTTTCCGGATGCTGTGGGGATGCCATTAGCCCGACGCTATAGCTGTTTGACTGAGTATGTAACAACATCGACTGTGAGTGGCAAAATTTTGTGATGTAAAATGTTTGAGATATGAGTAGGAGTCGTAAACCAGTGTAGCCATAGAGCGCACAGGGTAGACTCAAATTTTTGTGATGTAGAATGTTTGAGATATGAGTAGGAGTCGTAAACCAGTGTAGCCATAGAGCGCAGGTTGACTCAAATTTTTTGTGATGTAGAGTGGTTGAGATATAGGTAGGAGTCGTAAACCAGTGTAGCCATAGAGCGCAGGTTGACTCAAATTTTTTGTGTTTTGTAGAATGGTTGTGATATGGGTAGGAGTCATAAACCAGTGTAGCCAGAGAGCACACAGGGTAGACTCAAAAAAATTGTGGTCTGGAAAGTTCTTAGATTCGGTACGATGCAACTGGGTGTGTATGATTTTTTTTTTTGTTTGTTAGTTACACGGATGATTTGTGCTAGCTCGAAATTATAGCAGTTCTGTATGTTGTCATTATGTATTTCATTGTATATACAATCTGTCATATACATTCTTCGGAATGTATATTTTTAACTTGTCTACTAGTGTATGTGTATGAAAGGCTTTGTGTTTTTTATTTAGCTAGGATTTGTTAGTCAGTATTTGTAGTTATTACTACAAATACTTAGGTGGGGGGTAGTGTTACGGGCCAGTGTAGGTTAGACTAGAATAGGATAGAATGATCTAGAATTAGGGGAGAGTGAGTGTGTGAGTTGAGTTTACCCTAGAATATTGTTAACCCCGGTGTGTTTGTGTATTGTTATCCCAAGGTCGAATGCGGTATAAAAGCTGGAGTGAATGGTTGTCAGGGTTAGTTAGTTGGCAGTCAGCGGGTTAGTAGCGGTTAGGACGAGGGCTGTTATGGTACGCTTGAATGCATTGAGACAAATAAAAGGAGTGAAGTTATACACGAAGTGTTGTTATTGATTTGAAACGAACCCCGGACGTAACAGTTTATATTTACTTCTAGTAACATCTAATACATTTTAATGTGTTTATATTTACTTCTAGTAACATCCAATACATTTTAATGTGTTTATATTTACTTTCTATGTTTTTAGTAACATTCAATAAAGTTGACTGTATTTGCATTTACTTGCTATTTTTTTTAAGTCCGCCAAATTTAAATCTAAATTTTAAAAATAAATAACGTTTTTATACCTAATGTTTTATATTTATTGCTAAAAAAACAACAGACTCGTTGTTTGAATATTTTCAAAAACTTAGAACTCATAGTGACATAGATCAGGAAACCAATCGAAGCGTTGACTTGATATATGACCTCCACTAGACACAAAATCAATTTTTCACTTTTCTCTGTGAATGGTTGGTACTCGGCGAAATCAAAATACAAATAAAACGTGTTTGTTGGAATCAGAACAAGCAGCATCATACAAACACAGAGGGTCAAAGTGATCTTGATCGATTTCAGGTCTTTGATTCTTTTTCTGTGAGCTTTGGCGGACATGGTTTTGAATTGTTTTGTTGACAGAACCAGCTTGATTATGATCATAAATGAAAAGAGTGAAGTTGTAAACAGAGGCGTGACTACGACTACGGGTGTCATAACTGCTTTCTCGTACACGTTGTAAAAATATCCTTGATATTCGTAAATCCCGCAATCAAAATATTGAGCTGTGAATGTATTAGAAGCGTTTAAGTACGTCCATGTAATACACCATTGGAGATGGTAAGGAATATGAACCAAAGCTAAAAAAGTAAATACAAAAATGCTCATAACTGAGGTTCGGAAGGGTGTTAACAGAATCCCGGCTCTAAGGGGAAGCCACACAGCGATCATTCTCTCAAGGGCGATAAGCACGACAAAATAGACGCTGGTGCCTGCGGAAAAATAATTCCAGGCATTGATGTAAGCCATGTAAAAACTCTCGTACGTTCGCGCCTTGATGGTGTTGAACTGTGATACAACTGGCGTCACTTGCAGCAGCATCTCAGTGATAGAGTACAGGAGGTCAGACACGGCCAACGATGTGATCAGAATCGTGGTCGATTCCTTGAAGCCCTGACAAAGCATAATAAAAATGGTGAGACAATTTCCCACAATCCCCCACACACAAAGTATGTGAATGATGACGCAGGTGACACAGAAGTATACAGTGTCTAGTACGTCATCAGGTACGTCATAGACAGGACCAGATGACTCGGGTAAAAACTTTTCTTCTGTGATGGCTGTTGTGTATGTGATATTCAACGTCATTGTTTTAGTTTTGTGTACGTTATCGAATTAAAGTTGTGAGTAGTATACATAATAGATCTACATAGTTTCAGAGAAACCGTTTCAATAAAATTCAATATAGTAATATTTATTAGCTTATCACTTTGTTGGCGAAGTATGCATGACTACACTAAAGGTTATAGCTATTTTAAAAAAAAATGGAATAACCAGACACAAAATACAATAAATAGCTAATCTTTTTATCAGTAATACAAGCCTAATTTCGAGATAAACCAACCCACATCTAAATACGGAAAACTAGCAATTAAAACAATAGTTTTACATCGGATACTTGACAGCTGTAATTATGTATCGTGATTAGAATTTTAGTATTTGATTTTTTGGTAAGAATTTATTACACCGTAATTTCATCCATCGGCTAAGAATTCGTAACGATTAAAAAATTAGTTGACGTTGTCATAAACTATGTTTGCACAGTATCTTTAAATTAAATCTTCGTGTAGTTATATGAAACAATTACCACAACAGCTTATTATCGTATCGATAAGTATTCAAAGAATTCAATTAAGGAGCATAAATAAATTAATAATTTTTTAAAATTGTACATAATTCGCGTAGAATTTAATATAATTGTCTTCATAAATATGGCTAAATTACAGTAATTTTCTATAATTTTTGCTAATGTAAAGGAATTCTAAATGGAATAAAATGACCCTATTAATGTTAAATAGCTGTCAAATTACGCGTTGTACTTTAAAATACTGAAGTCTTTGCTTTGCAATTTAGACGTTTAACAAATATTTACATAACAGTCACCATCAAATCCGCATCAACACAAATCTGTTATTTCATGTCTCTGTATGCAGGCCGGGGAACTAGTATCAATACAAAATATAATTGTCCGTTGTTTGACTGTGTTTTGTTCTGTTTTGCTTAATTTGTTAATTACTCACCTGTGTAGTTTAGTTAAATATTGAAACAAAAATGATTTTTAAAATAATTGATTAATGCAAGTATCAAATAATACACGTAACTTTAATCGATTATGATAGAAACACATTTTTTTCGGTCATGGTAGGCCTACCACAAATGATCATTGAATATAACAAAGGTAGTGAGGCGTATCTAAATGTTAAGTTTAATTTGTACATGAATGGTTAGGCGTTATATCGTGTAGTATTGAAATTGTATTGTATTCATTAACGAAACAGAGAAGTGATCAATACAGATATAGCGATGCCTACTAGGACTGGTTTTAATGTTTTATACAAGGAATTTTACAGGTAATTTAAGACAGAGGCGGGGGGGGGGGGGGGGGGGGTGACGCACCGGGTGACAACCGACCTAGGTACGCCACCCAGATCCAACTCACGAACGTTACATCCTTACGTACTTCGTTACAGTCACACTCTTTTATTAAAATAAAATCATTCCACAACACACATATTCTCATACCCATGCAGTACACTGAAATACCATCCACAACAATAAGCTAGGGTAAGTATAGTGTTTGCCCTGGGTCGATTAACACGAGAGGCTTTTGTAGGCAGCTCATGTTCTAGAAGACTTTAAGTTTTAAGCCAACATCTACTAGTATAACATTAGTTTTAGACCATTATGTTTAATCTAAAATAAAATTGCCAAAGTCATAATTCTGTTGAATGTCAATCTAAAAGTTGTTAAACGACCCCTTGTATTTTTTTAAACAAAAATACTTGTTGCCAGTAGGATGTAGTAGGAGAATTAAAGTTCAATTCATTTAGTTTCATCGAGAGATTGGTAATTAGTGTAGAGTACTGATGTAAACCGCTTTTTTAAAGCTAATTAAATTTGTTTTTGTATTTTTCTTTTTACTCACGAATTTTTGTTTTCGGTTTAAAAAACAAGCAAAAACAGAAAAAAGATAATGACAACTTTATTTTTGTAATTGGTATCAAGGGAGTTGAATTACGTAAACCTAAAGTCACACGTTAAAGTTTTGAAATAAACCGTGAGTGATCTCCCGTAAACTTTCTCGAATATCTATAACGAGCCGACCCGCTGCGTATCATACGCCGCTATTTAGTTTTTTTTTTCTACTTTTCAGTAATTTATAATTTGTGAATTCGACAGTACCAATGCTGCCATTGAAAATATTTGCTTAAACACTAACCCCCCCCCCCCCAAGTGAAAGCAGCCTCCTCTTAGTTACCTCCTCTACGTTTAAAATCGTTTCAAACTAAATTATCTGCCCCTAATAGCCGTCACCAAACCCGTCTCTATGATTGTAAAATGTAAACAGAGTGAACACCGCTCACCAGATCATGTGGGGGTGGGGTGGGGGTGGTAGTGATAGAGGAAGAGAGGGGACTGCAAAGGCGCGCTTGCAGCTTGTTTTCTAACTGATCCCAGAAGAGAATTATATATATAGATAATAGTTTCGCTGTTTGTCTATCTATCTATCTGTGTATCTATGTATCTATGTATCTGACAAGAACGGTATAGAGAAAACACAAGCAAATTAAAAACATGCATAGTAAAACGGAAGCGAAATATGACGTCACATTGGAGCATATAGTAGAAAATAGTATCAAGCCGGAGAGTGCACACAGTAATATGATTTCATTGATTCTCGAGTAAACGTTGAATTAAAAAAAGCCAAAGTTTGTCTAATCTTAAAAATGGTTTGCTTACAGAGTTTCTTTCATGCAATTCGCCCCAGCCCACCACCCCCCATCAAAAGAAATGACGTCATCGATACTCTATAATAAAAACACAGACATTACGGCCTAATTAATGTGTCTAATCTTTAAAGTGTTTTGCGTGAAGAGTTTCTTTCATGCATCTCATCGGGTAGGGGCGAAGCCCCACTCCCGGTAGATCGTCTATGCCGACCCCCCCCCCCACCTCAAATAAATGGCGTCATCGAGAATCCATAATAAAAACACTGACATTACGGCCTAAATTATGTGTTTAATGTTATAAGTGTTTTGCGTGAAGAGTTTCTCTTCTGGTAGGGGTAAAGCCCCTTCCCCCCACGGTAGAACGTCTATCCCCCCCATGGTAGAACGTCTAATTCCCCCCCCCCCTCCCAAAAAAGGCATAATATAATTTATAGAGAAAATATATACTTTTACCAGTGTAGTCCTTGCCCGACCCGTCGTAATTCAAGTGCCCCATCCCCCGGGAAAAGCCTGAAACGAACACTGCGTGAGTAAAATTTATATCGTTCGAAAGTAGGAAACAGGTCTATATTATAGAAGTGGGCTCTACCTTTAGTGTGTATGAGCTACAAATGCGACCAGTGTTTCTTTCCTAGTTATTCCTCCACAGAAGAAGAGGGGTTCTTGAAATTTTCGGGGGTGAGGGTGGACTATATTTTTTGGAAGGGGGCGGACACAGGTAAAAATATGTTTTCTATAAAAAGTATATTTCGTTGAATGGGACGGTAGACGTGCTTTATAGTGTATGTGTGGGGAGGGGGGCGTGCTCGGGGCAGAGCCCCCCCCCCCCCCCCCCACCTAAATGCGACTTAATTCGTGTTTGAGATTAGGTGCAAGGTTTAGGGATTTGACTTCGGCTGTGTTTAGTATCAATGTACAGTAACTACGTGTAGATCAAGTTTAAATCAGGTTAAAATGCAGATTCTGGATAAAAATCCGTTTTCAATGACATTTTTCGTTTTCAGTTAAATTTGAAGTTTAGGTGGTGATTTTCTTTTTGATTTCGAGTTAAAGAAAAAAGACACCACTATCAACCTAGCGCCCGTTGTATCTCTCCCTCAACGGGCCATTTATCTCGTATATAATAATAGTTTCGCTATCTATGTATCTGACAAGAACGCTATAGAGAAAACACAAGCAAAATAAAAACTTTCATAATAAAACGAAAACGAAACATGACGTCACATTGAGCATATAGTAAGATATAGTCGAAAGCCGGGAGAGTGCACACAAAAATATGACGTCATTGATTCTCGAGGAAATATTGAATAAAAAATAATAATTCTCATCTTAAAAGTGGTTTGCGTGAAGAGTTTCTTTCATATAATTCTTCGGGTAGGGGCGAAGCCCCACCCCTGCGTAAGAACGTCTAAGCCCCCCCCCCCCAACTCAAAAAAATTTCGTCATCGATGCTCTATAATAAAATTACCGCCTAATTAATGTGTCAAATCTAAAAAGTGGTTTGCTTGCAGAGTTTCTTTCATGCATCTCTTCGGGTAGGAGCAAGCCCATTTAACCTCCCCCCTCCCCCCGGTAGAACGTCTAATCCCTCCCCCTAAAAAAACGAAATATAATTTATATAGAAAATATGTTATACTTTTACCAGTGTCGGGCTCCCCCGCACCGGATAATTTTTTTTGCCTATGCAAATTTCATCAACCTAGCTGTAACGGTACTCAAATTATCGTGTTTACACACACACAGACACGCGGACAGAATTGGATAATCCAGTTTTTCCAACTCCATTACGCATAAAACGCCAAAATTGTAATAAATCTGGATTTGTAAGTTTTGCCCGATTAAAAAAGTCCTCTATATCCCGGATCAATGAGTTTTACAGTATTTTCTAATCCGTACCACTTTTTGAAAATGTTTTGCCTGACCTATTGTGTATATTGTCTCAACTTGAGGACTATTCGTTTATGCTGGAGTATTTGCTTGAAGAAAGTCTTTGATGTAAATGGGATGATCGTTAATACATCAAACTTTTAATTAATTTTTATATTAAATGTTAAAATAAAAACAACACAAACTTTACATTTGTACACTTTAATTTTAAAAGAACAATAAAGTAAAACAAAACAATTTAGCCTTTATTTTAGAACGTATCTTTCATTTAAAATTAAAAAAAAGAGACATTTGGAACTTGTTCTATCACTAAAATTTTTTTGTAAAAATGTTACTTAAAAAATGCAAAAGGCAAAAAATGGAAGAATTAGCCTAGAGCTCAAATTAATAAAGCGGGAGTGATCTCCCCAAAATGTTCTCGTATATGCAATCAATATAGTATACAGAGTATAGATAGAGGAAGTATTGTAATCGTGCACAAAAACCACATGAAATTTTGAGTTTTCACCGTTTTACACCTCAGTACTTCATCATATACGGAGTATAGGGGACTTATTTAAATCGGGCAAAAAATCTAAATCCGGATTTATCAAACTTTTCGGCGTTTTACGCGTAATCGAGTTGGAAAAACTGGGCTTTGCAATTCTTTCTGTATGTCTGTGAACACAATAACTTGAGTACCGTTACAGATAGGTTGATGAAATTTTATATATATGTATTATATCAAATTTGTAGTTCTGTACTAACTTTACATCGATTTCCGGTAACCGGAAGTGGAACTTATTCTACTTTTGGGTTTTCAAAAGCCTATAACTTAAGTACTGTTTCATATAGCTAGACGAAATCTCACAAAATAAGTGAAAGATCTAATTCTCTGCCTTCTTTCAAATTTCGAGTAATTTCCGTAGACCGGAAGTACTTCTTTACGCTGTTCACGATTTATCAGAAAACGCATATGAATTTATAAAGTACTAATATTCCGTACTATTAGACACACATTGCTTGCTGTTCACCTGGTGCGTAATTTTTTTTATCTACGAGATTCTTTTCTATTTTAAAATGTTTAAGTAAAATTCATGTTTATATCTCGAGTTGCCATCACCGCTAGTGTTATATAAGAATATTCGAGACAAAAGTTAATTAAACTTCTAATTAACACATTTTATATAACAGTTCATTATCATTAAGGCTTTAACTTCATGAAAAGTTAGAAACAAATCCGCCCAGAAGAAATACTTTTTTGAGAAATCGGAAATACCGTAAAGTACTACTTCTGGTCTTACTGAAAATTCGAGAGATTCAAGATAAGATCTTATACCTATGTATGAAATTTCTTTCACCTAAATGAAACGGTACTTACGTTATCGGTATTTTGAAACCAGAAATCGAGTAACATACCGGAAATAGTAACACACCCCTTCCGGTTATCGGAGGTTACTCAAAAATTGAAAATAATCTAGGTATAAGATTCTATACATATATATGCTATATACTCTTATAATTGCTTTTACCTAAATAAAAAAAATACTCAAGTTAAATTGTTCACATGGAAATAGAGTAAATTACCACTACCAAAAATCTTTCAGAAGTTGATAGAATACTGCGCATACAATTTAATATATAATGCATTAAATTTCGTCCACCTAACTTAAACGGCGCTCAAGTTATTAGCTTTTTAAGAAGCCGGAAGTAGAGAATGTGCAAATCCGGTTACTGGAAATCGTTCAAAATTTGATATAGAAGAACACATTTGATTTTTTACGTATATTTCAAATTTCGTTAACATAACTAAAACGGTACTCAAGGTATCGTGTTTAAAGAAACACAAACATACATTGCTAAACAAAATTATCCCGGAAAGATGTAGCCTACATTGGGAAAGTTTGTCAAAATCTCTATGTAGATATTTTGCATGATAACAATGTATCCTTTATGTTTCGTATATGATAAAGTATGGAGATGTAAAACGGCGAAAACTGTCGAAATATCTGTTAATTATTCAGTCAGCACGATTACAATACTTCCTCGATAGCCTGTACACGAGAAAGTAAAAACATAACAAAAAAAAAACAACAAAATATTGAAATGTCTTTAGTTACGTTGGAACTGAAAAAAATAAATAAATTTTCTGCAAAACACGAATTTTAAAATATTGCCTAAAACGTTTTAATAACAACATTTTATGTATTAATGCACTAAAGAGGAAAAAAATAAATATTTTCTTTATATATATAACAATACACTACTATTTAAATTACTATAAAGAAAAGCTTCTGGATATTTATTTTGTACGTTTGAGAAGATGCTTTGAATTAAAGCAGCAACAAAACTTAAGCTTGAATATTTTCGAAAACTTAGAGCTCATGGTGACATAGATTATAAAGTTTATGGAGGCGTTCAGTTGATAAATAACTTCGGTCAATCGATAGAATAGTTCCTGACTGTTTTCTGTAAACGTTTGGTCAGAGTCATATTGAAAGTAAGCATTAAATGCCTTCGTTGGTACCAGCACAAGAAACACCATACACATACAAATAGTTAATGTGATCTTGATCGATTTCATGTCTTTGACTCTCTTCTTGTGGGCTTTGGCGGACATGGTTTTGACTTGTTTGGATGATAGAACAAGTTTTACTATAATCATCAAAGAAAACACTATAGTTGTCAAGACAGGTGTTACTACTATTACGGGAAGTATTACCACATTCTCGTACATGAAATAAAAATTGCCTGAAGAGTCGTAGATTCCACATTCAAAATAGTTAGCGACTAATACATTGCTACCGTTTAAATAATGTGACTCAATACAAAATTTAAAATTATGTGGAATGTGCATTACTGCAATGAAAAAGAAAACACATGCAGATATTATCGAAGTACGAAATGGTGTGAAGATTAGACCAGCCTTAAAAGGAAACCACACAGCGACCATTCTTTCAAGGGCGATAAACACGACACAGTAAAGACTAACGGCAACTGCGTAAAAGTTCCACAACAAAATGTAGGTTAACGTATAGCTCTCATAGGTTTGAGCTGCGATTGCATCAAATTTTTCTACGACAGGTTTCAACTGGACTATCATTTCTGTTATAGAAAACAGAAGATCAGACACGGCCAAGGATGTGAACAAAATGTTGGTGGATTCTTTGAAGCCTTGACAGACCATGATAAAAATGGTGAGACTATTTCCCACAATTCCCCATACACAAAGTACGTGAATGATGACGCAGCCCACACAGAAATATACAATGGCTAGAACTTCATCAGATACGTCATAGATAGGACCAGATGGGTCATGAAGCGATTGGTCTTTCCTGAGATCTGACTTTGAGACTACGGTTACAGACATAGTTTGATGCCAAATTCTTAAGCCTTTTAAAAATACTTTTAAAATAATGTTGAGCTAAACAAAACTTGAATTTTTTCTTATTAAATAAATGTTTCTTGAACACCAACAAAAATAAGAGATATAAACTCTTCAATATCAGGTCTTAAAAAATGTCCATTGCCCACACTGAAACTGCCCAAGCTGGAATCTGTCTTATAATAAATATTTAAAACGGCATATGGTATCCTGCGTTGCTAAACCAACATTAATTTTCCACTCTCTTTATTTCTTTTGATTAATTTAAAAGCAAAATATCTAGAAATAAGAGGCTGGTATGATTTTGTTTCAAAATAATCTACTCTTGTATCATAGCAGAAAAAGTCGATGTTAAAATATCACAATATATGTATACAATAGAGAGTAATTTGAAGATAAATTTTAAACGTAGGATTAAATTTACGAAAATAATTAACTCGAACCGAAAAAAGAATTGAGTTAATGTTATTCGAGAAGTTTCGAGATTTCTAATGGTTAGTTTTCTTTCTTTGTCAATTTAAAAATCATCATTACTTAAATTGGAAATTAAAATGTCAAAACATAAGTATCTGACGTTGTCGAAGGTAATGAAAAAATGCCGAAATTAAAATTTAGAAAAGAGGGCAGCGTCCTGAAATAATCTACTTCTACAACTATCCACGCCAGCATATATTTTTTTTTTACAAATATCGATCCCGGGGTGTTCTACTTTTCTTTCTAAATCGATAATTGTGCCGTTGTATTATTGATATCAAAGCACCGGAGTGACTTCAGGGTTGCAGTGTATATCTACTACTGTATTCCAGTATTCTGGGTGCCACATTCAACTTACTTTCTTTGCTTAGATTAATTTTTAACACTAAATCATCTCTACCTGTTGTTCACCAGCGTATGATGAAAGTGACTGTACTTGGCTATCCAAGAGTCCGATGTGATACTCGAATGAAATTAAATATTATCCTAACACGCCAATGTGCGTTAAGCGTCTCTATAGATGAAGTGAAAGCCGATGTACCCCTCGTTATAGAAGAAGAAAGTATATAGAGTAGTCGAACCTGGTGCTGTTTTCTACTATTATCTTTGACGACAAAGAGAATTATATTTTGTTAATTAACACAGACCTACTCGTAACACCATGGTGAATTATATTTCACATTGGTCGTTACATAAATATAACAAGATAATGCATTTAGTTTGAAGTTCTTTTAATAGCTTTAATGTTTTCTATTTAAATCTAGAAAGGATATAAAATATTTTTTAGTTCTAACTTATTTATTTCTAAAAAAAACAAAAAAAAAACAAATAAACAAAAGGACTGGAAAATCGAAAAATGGAAATAGCACACGTTCGAAAACAAAGTTCAAAATAGTTTTATTTAGTGCTAGACATTTTTGATGAGTATTAATTGTATATATTTAATATTTTAAGATAATTTTACAGATGAATCATTCGCATTAAATTTTATAAAATCGATACCTTCCTTGCATTTTAAGTATATCGTGCTTAGCATAGCATTAGCACAATGCACGCAACATGTCTTAAAGATGACAGTTTTAATACTAATTTAAACTTATCAGAGTTTCAAATTTAATTTACATTACATTTTATATTTTTCAACTTCTAGAGCAAGTAGAAAAAGGTTGCATCATTTTTACCTTCTCGTTTAGTATTTTATTCGTGTAGAAAAATGAACCCATGATTTGTCAAATGTCGACGTTTTAAATTTTCCTGAGTCGGGAAAACCGAGTTTTTTACAATCTTATCCTAGTATTTTACGCAATTTATAGTTTTCTTTCAAATTTTGAGCGATTAACGGTAACCGGGCGTGTTACTTACTCACTTCCAGTTTATCAAAAGCCAATAATCTGAGCACTGTTAAACCTTGGTGGCTGAAATTTCATATAAGAGTTTTTCTTTGTACGAGAAGGGTTTCTGAACACCTCTGAACGATTGCCGGTAAATGCAGGTGTTATTTTTCTTTATTTCCGCGGAGAATTTGATAACGTGGCCGTTGCTTCAATTGGATATAGACCATTTCATATATACTTATATTACTTTTAGTTTTTAAGTGATCTCCGATATCAGGAAGTGGTACTTTACACTACTTTCGGATTCTAAAATACCGATAACATAAGTATCATTTCAGCTCCTGTAGGGGCGTACGTAGATTTCCTCATTTTAAATTAAGTTTGACGCTTTAGTTCTACAATTGGCTATATCAATGACATAGTGATGTCTGATGTCTGTTTTCAAAGTTTCGAAAGTTCACAAAGATTAATTCAAATATTCAAAGAAAACGTTTAGCTCCACATCGATTAAAGAAATCAAGACATCCCTAATAAGATGCAAAATAAAACAGTTTTAGTTATTTTGTTTATTTTTCTACACCTGAGATGAACCAAAATTTGAGTTGTATGGAAGCATAGTACTTGCTCCAGAAAGTGTTTATTGTCAACTATACCCAGATATAACAGTTTTCTAGCTATTAAAAAAACTTCTTTGGTGACCATGTTTATAATTATACCAGTGGTAACTATTACTGTCTTCTCTGTCATGATTATAGCAAAACTAGTTCGGTTATCAAAAGCGGTGAAAACCAAGTCAGAGAAAGCCCACCGGAGAAGAATCAAAGATATAAAGTCCATTAAAATAACGCTGACCCTTTGTATTTATCTGAAGTTTCTTCTGCTAATACCAACAAACGCATATAACTTTTATTTTGGCTACGCCGAATATCATAATTTTATAGGAAATACGTTTAATGGTGTTACTTGTTGTATCATAATAATTTATAAAATTAACCATTCACTTTATTTTTTTCTATACATAAAATGGCGTTTTAGATTTTCTTATCTATATATAGTATAAAGATGAAACGCACTATGTTTGTGGATTGATGATTTGTGTGTTTGTTTCTGAATTACTAGCAAATAGTAAGAAACTGCATTTGATCACCCCTGTTTAATATTCTTAAGGTTTTAATTTTGTACATATATTTGAATTGATTACTGATTGTATTGATGGTCTAAAAAATTCATTAATTATATGTTCTAATCAGTGTGTTCATTTTTCAGCTAAACATTGTAATTAACTTAAAATAAAACAAACTAACTCAAATTTATTACCCATCACAAAAAATAAACCATTTATCGGACAAAAATTATACAGATTACTTTTACTTCCCTTAATCATAGATATATTTCAAAAATAAAAAAAATGATATTAAATATTTTTCCCTTTTCTTTTTATGTTAAATAACATTATAGAAATTGCGTTTAATTAATAAAATACAGTGTGATTGGTAAAACAAAGGTATTTTGAATAATAAATTCATTTAATTATAAACTTAATGTACTGTCTACTAATTTAAAAAAAATCAATATTTTTTAGGAGTCTTTCATTTTTCCTGATAAGGGTGTGAGGGTAGGGGAGGGAGTTAATAGTGACGTCACAGTTTTTCATTTCAAAAAGTGTCTTTAATTATTATTTTAAAGGTTAAATTTGTATTTCAATTTTTCGTTGTAAAAACGTCTATTTGGGCAAGTGTCCATTTGGGCGTTTGTTGCATTCGGGCAACTGCTATTGGTTATTCCACTGTCTTTTACATTTCCGTTTAGAAGAAAATAAAAAAAACCGATACAATAATATGGCAACATATCTTTAAGATTTTTCAAGTGTTTTGTGGTAACGACTCGCATACAAGCTAAAATTGAATTGTTTGCTTGTAACATTTCAACTGTTTTTAACGCTATTTCAGTAACAACGCCTGCTTCCAAACCCTCTACCAAATTTGTAACTTGAGATTCTATTCGGCTAAACATTAAAAAAACCTTGTAGCTCATTATAATTCTATCGGTTAATGGTAGGAATCACCACTGTATATCAGACATAATGTCTTAACTGTTGTTTTCATCCACTGTCATGTATAGTTTATTGGGTTCTGAATTTCTCGTAGAAAACTGAGTTGATTAAAAAAAAAAGTTTGTTTTAAAAAAATAGAAAACGTCAACGTGCCGACTATATTTAGTGTAAGTATAGTCATATTTTATTTCAATATCAATGAGACCATTGGTTTAAAAAATAATTAGGCCTACACGTCATCTTTTATAGTTTTAGATATAAATTTAGAGTTTTTGAATATTACAACTAAAGTGTAGGTCTATTTAATCTAAAAAGATTTAAAATATTGCTTTATTTTTTTAATTTTCTTATTAGCTATGAGTATAATTGCCTGCATACGCATTATCATGCAATGAACAAAGACAGTTGTTTCATGTATGCATTATGTATTGTATGCAGGGTTTCTTTCATACATTTTTCTCCATGAGGGGTGTGTGTGTGTGTGGGGGGGGGGGGGTCTTGAAGATTTCTGTAGGGGATAGTCACTAGTTGAAGTGTACATTTTCCATATAAATTATATTTTTTTCTATTTACTTGGGAGGGGGTGTAGTGGAAAGCGTAGGTGCTCCGGAGTAAATGCTCACTTCCCAACCCCGAGATCAATGCCTGAAAATAATTCTGATCTCTATAGCTTTATCAAAAAAGTTTAGTTTCTATACATTATGTATTTATCAAAGTGCACTTAATTAAATAAAATTAACACAGGCATAGTTTTATGTTTTTATTCTTAAAGTGTAATTCTTTGCATATTCTTGCAAGTGATATAGCCTACTGCAACACAGTATGAATGCGTTATTTATAACGGTGCACGTTGACAAACCTTTTTCCGGCCACTCTTATTTTGAAACCTGTCTAGTTAATTACTGGCAATATACAATAGCGTTTTCAGTTATTGACTTACATTGTTCAATCAATAGGAATGAAAAGTCTATGTAATCATTCTCAATTTATAAAAAAAATCTATAAAAAAATATGACAGTTACATTAAAAAAACTTAAAGCTTTTTGGGAACCATCGATTACACTCATTTTCATACTTTGTATTGAGAATAAGCGGTTGAAAAGCCGTTTAGAATTATTTTATCAATTAAAAAAATAAATAAAAAACTGCTAATGAAAGTCAGAACAATTGTTTTCCATGATAAAATACACGATATTGGTCTATGATAGAATAGAGTTTTCTGAAATGGCCGAAAATGATATAGGAATTTACCAGAGCACCAGTGTATTCTCTTGTGAGATTCAGTTTACAAGGTAAGCCTGAAGATTGTACATCGTTAACATAGTCTCTGTTTCTTGGCTTATTTGTGGTTTTAGGAGAATATTAAAACTGAATTTCGACCCTCTTCTACTGAAGTGATTTTGTTTAAGATTTACAGATACATTCGTTAGAATATCTAAGTTTTAAACAAATTAGATAATTTATCATGAGGAATTAATTAAAAGATTACTAAATTTGACGGAAAAGTGGAGATAACAAGATTAAGCACCAATCGTCATGGTAAACTGTTGGTCAAGAAGGGTTGTTTTCACTCCTGAAAGCCGACTATGGACTAAGAAGGGGCAGATCATTGCAAAAAAAAAAAGAAAAAAAACGGACACACAGAACAAAAAAAAAAAATTAAATATAAAAAAAAAACAAAGAAAAAAACAACAAAAATACGTCAACAGATGACTTCTTTCTTTTTTTCTACTTTTAATTATTTATTTTAATTATAAATTTTAATTTACAAACAAAACAAATGACATCAATATATTAATATGCGTTTGTGTGCTTACATCTGTAAGATCAATTCGAATATTTACAAAATATTTTAAATTTTGTCACAATAAAGTAAACAATTTATTACATGAAGAAATGTGTTGGATAAAATTATAATATTGGGATATTGGGGAAAAAGGAACGACTAAGAAATATTTAATGATACCCTATGAAAAACAGATTTAGCTCTTTTTAAATTTGAGGATAATTTGATGATAAAAGAATATTTTTTTCGCCTCAAACATATAATATGTAGCTACAGTTTGCCTTGCAGGTTCGCTTTAGAATTAAAAGTTTTCATCATCGGCTTGTGGGGACTGATACAGATTTACAATAGTAATAATTTTTTGTGACATTTACTTTCATTCCAAGGTTTAATTACACTGTCTTACACGTAATACAAAAAGTCTAGTTTAGTTAAAAAATAAAAACGGAAAATTCACATATTTAATTAAACGGTGATCCAATTTTCTGTGAATTGTTGGTAAGGGTTTGCAGTATGAAGGGCATTTTTTTTATGGTGGAGAGAGGTTGGGCGGTAGGGGTGCGGTGTGGTCTTAAAAATAGAGCTGTAATAATTTTGGTAATTAAGAAAATAATATTGTGATATAATAAACAATATGGATGATATGTAGAGTAAAATGGGTCACCTCAAGTCAAAATTTCTTCCATTTCAAACAGTTTATCTTTAGAGTCCTCCAACAGACATGTAAAATTATTTTATTATTTTTATTAAACTAAAAAACAAAAGCCGGATGCGATTCGATACCGTTCATCCGAGTGCCACGAAATTTTGGGGGAGTTGATGAGAATGCTCACGAAAAGATTTCTGCGAAAATTTTATTTTATTATTTGCTGCGCACGGAAAGGTGCGATTTTTGTTACGGTTTGGAGCCCAGAGTTTCAGAGCGGCTATGATAGCAGGAGAGAGGTACTACTATATTCCGCGGTGAAACTGCAACAGACTCAGCCCCAATGATTGCATGCCTCGAAGCGCCCTGGGCTCTCGTACGAACACTATCGCGCCTACATTCGTTTAAAAAAAAAGTCCATATAACAAAGACACGATGGGCAACAATAATCGTTGACTATATCGAATCAGGCGCATCTTTTGGCGCCCCGGCAGGGGGCGATTTGGCTCATCCGTGATGACTATGACACCTACGTTAATTTTAAACAGCGCGATAGGCTGTTGATACAATGGAGCGCTTACTAAATTGAGCAGGTTTCTATTGTCGCCAAGGGCTTTCCCTTGGCACATAAAGAGTGTAATAGAATATGGAAACAATTTGGTATTATAGTAGTTCACTAAATTGAATCAGGCGCGTTAGCCGGCGCCCCGGGTTGGTGCGATTTGGCACCCTGTTCTATCACGCGAGCACTATGGCGCCTTCGTTATTTTTAAGGAGTCCTCTATAATATTGACACGGTGGCCCAGGCCATTAATCGATTAAACCGAGCAAGGGGTCCCCTGCGGTAGTGTAACTGTGGGCTCCCGACACCTGGGCGGTCACAATAGTACGTTCTAACTCACTAATACTGAAAGTGAAAGTGATTAACGTATACTCACGGCTTTCGCACACCACGCACTGGGGCGTGCAGGACGGTAGTGTTAGCAAACCCCTGACCCAACCAATACGATCCAAGAAAAGGAGAGAACTCAGATTTAGGAAACAAGGTCGCGCGTCTAAGAATATAGAATTGATAAAGCATCGGCGAAACCCTCTTAAAATTGGAGCTTCTAGACCACGTATGCTGGAAATTAGCAGCCTGATCAGTATTTTTTAATCTGTACACATTTTGGAACATATTTTGCCTGACTTATTGTGTATATTGTCTCAGCTTGAGGACTATTCGTTTGGAGCTGGAGTATTTGCTTGAAGAAAGTCTTTGATGTAAATGGGATGATCTTTGTTCAATTTGTTGATTTCGTTTCTCTTTACAAATCTTATCACTTTATTTGGGTGTATATTGTACCACTAGCTGATCTTCTCTATATGTGTGTTTGCCACAACTCTCTGGAATTTTATTACACCGAAGAAGACGGTAGACGGGAAGTCATTGTACAACATTTTCCCTCCCTGACGTAGCGGGTAATTGAGTTTTTATTTTACTTCAGGGATTAACTGAAAGTAGTTGGCAGTTACAACAACTGCATGCTATTAAGTACGATTTGTCAAAGAAAAGTTTGGACTATCTCCGAAATTGAATAAACATACTCTGTTGCTTTTTATCTTAATTGCAACAAAAGTAAATGTAATTTTCTAACAGTAGATACGTTTAAAATCAGTCGTTTTGAGGTTGTGTTTCAATGCTCTAATAAAGGTGAAATATATTTTTACGAGACTAGACTCGCTACCCGGCATTGCTCACTTATGTGATGAAATACTCAAATTTTATAGGCTATATATCAAAAACAGGAAAAAGGAACATTTAACACATCAAACTTTTAATTAATTTTTATATTAAACTAGCGTACCCGTCCCCCGTCTGACGAAATATATTAGAAGGATATCACCAATGCATTACCAATCATATGTTCTTAGACGCGTGACCTTGTTTTCTAAAACTGTTATTTAAATGTAAACAATGCCTGCGCTTGGATAATAATTATCGGGACACGGGTTTTCCTACACTACCGCATGAAAACCTTGAGTGTACATTAATCACTCACCAAAATAATGAGGTAGAACACACTTCGATGACCACCCATGTGTCAGGGACGTAGAGGGGAGCTCTCAGGAGCCTCCCACTCCCCGATTATACTACCGCATAGGCGCAGCGTGCGGCCCCTGTCTCCTTAAAACTAACAGGCGCCATCGTGCTCATAGGATAACCCAGCGTGTCAAATAGCATCCTGTAAACAATGATGCAGATTTCGTCATTCGCTAAAGTGACACAAATGAACAGGATTTTTTTCTTTAACACGTAAAAAAATTATTTGACGTGTTTTAAACATCAGTCTGATTGATGTAATATGCTATCGTTACTAATGGGCTATTATTAGATGCTCGATCTCAATTTCTGACTGGATCGTCTAATAATAGATGCTTATTGCATCATTCACAAAGTGACGAAACTCTACAGTAGGCTCCTCATATTCAAAAAGTTATTTTTTCATCTTTCGCAAGGTGACGAAACTGTACAGAAGGATTTCCTCGCGTTACAAAGTTATTTTTAGAAGCCTGTTGTAGTTTTACCGCTGAATATAGTAGTAGCCCTTACTCGCTATGCAAGACGCTCGATTAATGGATGCCAATTGCCAAGATAGTCGCTCTAAAACTTTGGGCGCCAAACCGTGTATTGACGAAAATTGTACCCTACATGGCGCCGCCCATAAGAAACTTTAGTTTTCTTTTTTGCAGAAATATTCTCGGGAGTATTCTCATCTACTCCTTAAAGTTTCATGGCACTCGGATGAACCGTATCCGAGTTTTAATTTTTATATACCGTGTATAGAGAAAAAAAAATTGCTCCCCGGGGGCATCGCCCTTGCAATATGAATTTTTTTTTTTTGCAGAACCCTACCATTGAGTGTTCTAATCATCTCCCCAAAGTTTCATGGTACACGGATGAACGGTGTGAAACCGAAATAGACTTTTATTTTTATAAACCGTATATAGAGGACAAACAAATCGCGCCCTGCCGGGGCGCCACCCAGTGTTTCTTCCAGACTTTTTTCTCCGGAAGAAACTCGCCTGGAAAAAACTCTGGCGCCACCCCTGCGAATTTGAAAATGCTTTTAGCGCAGAAACCTCCCAAGGAATATTCTCAACATCTTCCCAAAGTTTCATGGCGATCGTGTGAACGGTGTCACGGCAATTCACTTTTATTATTTTTATATACGGTATATAGAGAAAAATTGAACCCTCCCGTGGCGCCGCCCTTGTGAAATTAAAAATGATTTTTTTTTACGGAACCCTTCCTTAAAGTGTTCTAATGAAGTTACCAAAGTTTAATAGCGATCAGATGAATTGTGTCAAACCAAAATCGACTTTTATTCATTAGAAAAACAAATCGCGCTCTGCCGGGGCGCCACCCCTGCGATTTTAATTATTTTTTTTTCGCAGAAACCTACCCTTGAATATTCTCAACAACTTCCCAAAGTTTCACGGCGATGTGATGAGAGGTGTAATAATGCATAAAGGACAAACAAACAGACAGACATACATTGCTTTTTATATATATATACTAATACTAGCGTACCCGTCCCCGCGCGTTGCCGCGAGAATAGAAGAAAGTCAGACGAAATATATAAGAAGGGTTTGTTCTAAGCGTTACCAATCCTATATTCTTAGACGCGTGTCCTTCTTTTCTAAAGCTGTGTTATTTAAATGTAAACAATGGATCATACATATCGGGATACGGGTTCAACTACACTACCGCATGAAAACCTTGAGTGTACATTAATTACTCACCGAAATAAACATCAGTGTGACTGATGCAATATGTTAGCGTGACTAATCGCCAAAGCGTTCACGGGAAAGACCAGGGCGCCAAACCATATTCTGCCTTAAATTAAATCCCCCCTTCCACCAAGACAAACCCACCCACCCCCGCCCATCCCCCACGTCCCACCCACAGAAATCTTCCCGGGAGTATTCATTAACTCCCTAAAGTTTTATGGCACCCGGATAAACTATCGGACCGCAATCGTCTTTTTTTAGATACCGTATATAGAGAGAAAACAAATCGCGCTCTGCCAGGACGCCACCCTGGTGTCACTGCAATTCACTTTTATTATTTTTATAAAACGTATAAAGAAAAATTCGCACCATCCCGTGGCGCCACCCTTGCGAAATTAAAAATGATTTCTTTTACAGAACCCGTCCCCAGAGTGTCCTAATCAACATTTCAAAGTTTGATGGCGATCAGATGAACGCTGTAAAACTGCTATCGACGTTTATTTTTATATACCGTATATATAGAGAAAACAAATCGCGCCCTGCCGGGGCGCCACTCCTTCGAATTTGAAAATGTATTTTGAGTAGAAACCTCCCAGGAATATTCTCAACATATTCCCAAAGTTTCATGGCGATCGTGTGAACGGTGTCACTGCAATTCACTTTTATTATTTTTATATGCCGTATATAGAGAAAAATCGCACCCTCCCGTGGCGCCGCCCTCGCGAAATTAAAAATGATTTTTTTTACAGAACCCGTCCCCAGAGTGTCCTAATTAACTCCCCAAATTCTCATGGCGATCGGATGAACGCTGTCAAACCAAAATCGACTTTTATTTTTATATACTGTTTATAGAGAAAAATTGCACCCTCCCGTGGCGCCTCCTCCCTTGCAAATTTGAAATATTTTTTTTTCGCAGAAACCTCCCCAGGAATATTCTTAACAACTTCCCAAAGTTTCATGGCGATGTGATGAGAGCTGTAGTAATGCATAAAAGACACACACACAGACACACAGACACACAGACATACATTGCTTTTTATATATATATATAGACTAGCGTACCCGTCCCCCGCGCGTTGCCACGGGGATAGAAGTAAGTTTGACGAAATGCATTAGAAGGATTTCACTAACGCGTTACCAATCATAAAGGAATATTTCTCAACAACTTCCCAAAGTTTCCCGGCAATGTGATGAGAGGGTAGTAATGCATAAAGGACAAACAGACAAAAAGACAGACAAACAGACAGACACACACACAAACATACATTGCTTTATATATATATATATATATATATATATATATATATATATATATATATATATATATATAGATGCATGTAAAAATAACAACAACTCATACTTTACATTTGTACACTTTAATTTTAAAAGAACAATAAAGTAAAACAAAACAATTTAGCCTTGATTTTAGAACGTATCTTTCAGTAAAAATAAAAAAAAACAAAGAGACATTTGGAACTTATTCTAACACTAAAAAATTGTAACAAATATTACTGCAAAAGACAAAAATGGAAGAAGTAGCCAAGTGCTCAAATTAATAAAGCGGGAGTGATCTCCCCAAAATGTTCTCGAATATGCAATCAATATAGTATAAAGAGTATAGATAGAGGAAATATTGTAATCGTGCACACAAACCACATGAAATTTTGAGTTTTCACCGTTTACACCTCAGTACTTTATCGTATACGGAGTATAGGGGACTTATTTAAATCGGGCAAAAAATGTAAATCCGGATTTATCAAACTTTTCGGCGTTTTACGCATAAACGAGTTGGAAAAACTGGGCTTTGCAATTCTTTCTGTATGTCTGTGAACACAATAACTTGAGTACCGTTACAGCTAGGTTTATGAAATTTCATACATAAGTATTATATAAAATGTGTGGTTCTGTACCAACTTTTCATCGATTTCCGGTAACCGGAAGTGTTACTTATTCTACTTTTGGGTTTTCAAAAGCCTATAACTTAAATACTGTTTCATATAGCTAGACGAAATCTCACAAAATAAGTGAAAGATCTAACTCTCTGCCTTCTTTCAAATTTTGAGTAATTTCCGTTGACCGGAATTACTTCTTTACGCTTTTTACGATTTCTCAGAAAACGCATATGAATTTATAAAGTAATAATAATCCGTACTATTATACACACATTGTTTGCTGTTCACTTCGTGCGTAATTATTTTTATCTACGAGATTCTTTTCTATTTTAAAAAGTTTAAGTACAAATCATGTTTATATCTCGAGTTGCCATCACCAGTAGTGTTATATAAGAATATTCGAGACAAAAAAGATAATAAAACATCTAATTAACACATTTTATATAACAGGTCATTATGATTGAGGCTTAAACTTCATGAAAATCTAGAAACAAATCGGCCCAGTAGAAATATTTTTTGAGAAATCGGAAATACCGTTAAGTACTACTTCCGGTCTTACTGAAAATTCGAGAGATTCAAGATAAAATCTTATACCTATGTATGAAATTTCTTTCACCTAAATGAAATTGTACTTACGTTATTGGCATTTTTGAAACCAGAAATCGAGTAACATACCGGAAGGAGTAACATACCCCTTCCGGTTATCGGAGGTTACTCAAAAATTGAAAATAATCTAGGTATAAGACATATATATATATATATATATATATATATATATGCTATATACTTATAGAATTGCTTTTACCTGAATAAAAAAATACTCAAGTTAAAGTGTTCACATGAAAATAGTGTAAATATTTAGCACGATAACAATGTATCCTTTATATTTCGTATATGATAAAGTAGGGAGATGTAAAACTGCGAAAAATGTCGAAATATCTGTTTATAATTCAGCACGATTACAATACTTGCTAGATAGTCTGAACACGAAAAAGTAAAAACATAACAAAAGCAAACAACAACAGAATTTTGAAATGTCTTTTGATACTTTGGAACTGAAAAAAAACTAATAATTTCTTTTTGTGTGTGCAAAAGACGAGTTTTAAAAAAAATTGATTAAAAACGTTTTAATAACAAGATTTTCTGTGATAATGCACTAAAACAGAAAAAAAAATGATTTTCTATTTGTATATAATAATAAACTACTTTTTAAATAACTAAAGAAAAGCATCTGGATATTTATTTTGTAAGCTTGAGAAGATGCTTTGCATTAAAGCAGCAACAAAACTTAAGCTTAAATATTTTTGAAAACTTAGAGCTCATGGTGACATAGATTATAAAGTTTATGGAGGCGTTCAGTTGATAAATAACTTCGGTCAATCGATAGAATAGTTCCTGACTGTTTTCTGTAAACGTTTGGTGTTCGTCATATTGAAAGTAAGCATTAAATGCATTCGTTGGTACCAGCACAAGAAATACCATACACATACAAATAGTCAATGTGATCTTGATCGATTTCATGTCTTTGACTCTCTTCTTGTGGGCTTTGGCAGACATGGTTTTGACTTGTTTGGATGATAGAACAAGTTTTACTATAATCATCACAGAAAACACTATAGTTGTCAAGACAGGTGTTACTACTATTGCGGGAAGTATTACCACATTCTCATATATGACATAAAAATTGCCTGAAGAGTCGTAGATTCCACATTCATAATAATTGGTGACTAATACATTGCTTCCGTTTAAATAATGGGACTCAATACAAAATTTAAAATTATGTGGAATGTGCATTATTGCAATGAAAAAGAAAACACAGGCAGCTATTATCGCCGTACGAAACGGTGTGAAGATTAGACCAGCTTTAAAGGGAAACCACACAGCGACCATTCTTTCAAGGGCGATAAACACGACACAGTAAAGACTAACGGCAACAGCGTAAACGTTCCACAACAAAATGTAGGTCACTGTGTAGCTCTCATACGTTTGAGCTGCGATTGCATCAAATTTTTCTACGACAGGTTTCAACTGGACTATCATTTCTGTTATAGAAAACAGAAGATCAGACACGGCTAAAGATGTGAACAAAATGTTGGTGGATTCTTTGAAGCCTTGACAGACCATGATAGAAATGGTGAGACAATTTCCCACAATTCCCAATACACAAAGTATGTGAATGATGACACAGCCCACACAGAAATATACAATGGCTAGAACTTCATCAGATACGTCATAGATAGGACCAGATGATTTAGAAAACGATTGATCTACCAGGAGATCTGATGTTGAGACTACGGTTACAGACATTGTTTGATGATAAATTCTTAAGCCTTTTCAAAATACTTTAAACCTAATGTTGAGGTAAGCTTATAGCTAAACTTGAAAAAAAAATGTTTTCTTGTTAAATAAATGTTTCTTGAACACCAACAAAAATAAGAGATATAAACTCTTCCAATACCAGGTCCTAAAAAATGACCATTTTCACACTGAACTGCCGAAATTTGAATCTGTCTTTTAATAAATATTTAAAATGTCATATTGTATACTGCGTTGTTAAACCTACAATTACTTTGCTTATTTGTTCTTACTTTTGTATACATGTAATAAAACAGCTTTTGATTAATTTAGCAGCAAAACATCTAGAAATAATAGGCTGATATGATTTTGTTTAAAAATAATCTATTCATGTCTCAAAGCAGAAAAAGTGGATGTTAAAATATTATAATATATTAAAACATTAGAGCGTAGTTTAAAGATAAATTTTAAAAGTAGGCTGAAATTTAGGAAAAAAATAATTAGCTCTAACCGGAAAAAAATTGATTTAACTTAATGTTTTTCGAGAAGTTTCGAGATTTTAAAAATGGTTTGTCTTCTTTCTTTGTCAATTCAACAATCATCATTACTGAAATTTGACATTGCGAAAATTTAAGTAAGTGACGTTGTCAAAGGTAATGAAAAAAATGCGTAATTTATAAATTTTAAAAGAGCAGCGTCGTGAGATAGTTTATTTCTACAACTATCCCCTTTTTCATACATGTTTGTATATTTACAAATATCGATCACATGATGTTCTTTTTTCGTTCTAAATCGATAATGGTTCCGTTGTATTATTGATATGAAAGTGCAGGGGTGACTTCAGAGTTACTGTATATATCTACTACTGAATTCCAGTTTTCAGTGTGCCACATTCAACTAACTTTCTTTGCTTATATTAATTTGTTATACTAAATCTACCTGTTGTTTACGAGCGTATGTTAAAAGTGACTGTGCCTTGCTATCCAAGCGTCCGCTGTGATACTCGAATAAAATTAAATATTAACATGCCAATGTGCGTTAAGCGTCTGTACAGATGAAGTGATTGTCGATCTACCATTCGTTATAGAAGAATAAAGTATGTAGAGTAGTCGAACCTGGCCCTGTTTTCTACTATTATCTTTGACGACAAAGAGAAATACATTTTGTTTACACGCAGATCTAATCATAACGCCATGATGAATTATATTTCACATAAATCGTTACATGATAATGTACTCCTTCAGAATTTCGTTTAAGGGGATATGCTCAGTAAAAAAAAATCACCAAACTCCTGGTTTTTCGTCATAATGGGTTTCTTGTACTTTTTGATACTTTGTCCATTTTAGTATTTAAAAAATAATAACTTTAAAGAGAATTTTTTTATGTGTTTAAAATACCATTTTTATAATCCTATTAATTAAAAAATAATCATTTTTTCCCAATTTTACAAGCTCTCTACGAAAAGTTTTATATTTGTCATCATATTCTATTTGGCATCTTTGGAAAGCTGTATTTCTCATGTATTTGATAACCTTTAATTCCACCATCTCGGAAACACCCAAAGTTTAAAATCGGCTTTACAAATCACACAGATATGGTATATATATGACCTACTTTTCGATACTTTTGGCTGTTTTTCTCAGTTTGCAGTTTTTTAACACCAAAAAGACTACTACTTTTTTATTTATCAAATAAAGCCCTCCATATTTTCAGTAATTGTTCTTCTTGCAAAAATAAAACTTTTTTTCACGAGGGAATTTTCATAGAAAAAAAATTGTTGGTAAATAATACACAAATTTTGAAACTAAAAAGGATACGATTTTTAGACCTTGTAAAATTCTTAATAGTAGCTATTTCAAAAAGTTGTCGTTGCAAAAAAATTGAATATATATACTGAAATATAAGCAGTTTAAATTTGATTGCTACAAGTGCATAAATAAAAAAGCCTTAGCATTTTTGAAAGTACCGAAAAATTCAAAGTGGCGGTTATTTTTTCGGTTTCCATGACAACAAAAATTGTTTTCAACCTTTTTTTGCTGTTTAATATTTACTTTCATGTACCAACATGGTAAAAGTATTCAAACGGCTTTAGATCTTAAATTCTAAACAATAGAAAAAACAGAGCATATCCCCTTAATAACTATAACGCTTTCTATTTAAATTTAGAAAGGATCTAAAATATTTAAAAATCGAACTTCTTTATTTCTAAAAAAAAAAAAAGAAAAAAATAACAGAAAAAAAACTGGAAAAGTGAAGAATAAAAATCGCGCAGGTTCTAAAATAACCTTGCAAATAGTTTATTAAGTGATATAATTTTTTTAGTGTATACATCTAATAATTTCAGATATTTTTACAGATAAGCGCTCGCATTAAATTTTATAAAATCATTATCTTATTAACATTTCATTTATTACTTGTTTAACATAGCATTACCACACATGTTGGGAAAATGTCTTATGACATTATGAGAGTTTTAATACAATTGGCTAATCTAAACTTTTCAGAGTTTCAAACATCAAGTAAAAATAACTATATTAATAAGAAAACAATAAAAACCTAATTTACAGTAGATTTTATATTTTTCAACTTCTAGAGCCAATGCAAAGAGGCTACTTATTTTTACGGTCTAGTTTAGTATAATATTGGTGCAGATAATCGAAACAATGATTTGTCAAATATCTTTTACATCTTCCTGAGGTGGAAAAAACAACAACGTGTTTTTGTAATCTTGTCTTATTTTGTGACTGTCTCTCCGATATAGTGATTAGGCTACAGTTTCAGTAATGGGCACAACGTTTTATGTATAAGTATCGTACACAATGTGAAGTCTTCTTTCAACTTTTGATGCAAAATAAAAGTTTTAGTAATTGTTTTTTTTTCTACTCCTAGTGTGATAGAAATTTAAATTGTATTTAAACTTGCTACAGAAAGTGTTTATTGTCAACTATACCTAGATAAAACAATTTTCTACCAATATTTAAAAAAACTATGTTTATAATTATAACAGTGGTAACTATTATTCTTTTCTCTATCATGATTAAAGCAAAGCTAATTCTGTCATCAAAATCGGTGAAAACCAAGTCGGAGAAAACAAACTCGAAAAGAATCAATGACATGAAGTCGATTAAAATAACGTTTGCCCTCTGCGTTTATCTGATGTTTCTTGTGCTAATACCAACAAACACTTTTTACTATTATTTTGAATACGCCGAATATCATTCTTTTATAGGAAATACTGTTAGTGGTGTAACTTGTTGTACTATAATAGTTTATAAAATAAATGATTCAATTTATTTTTTTCTTTACATAAAATGGAGCTTCAAATTTTCTATTCTATACATACTTCAAAGATGAAACAGACTGTGCTTGTTTGTTGGTGATTTGTGGGTTTATTTTTGGATGACAAGCAAATAGATAAAATGTGCGTTTCAAGACTAATTTTTAATGTTCTTTAGGTTTTAATAACGTACATATGTTTGAATTGATAATTTGTTGGAATTGTTGTCTAGAAATTTTAATAATTATCAGTTCAAGCCTGTAAGTTCATTTGTCAACTAAACATTGTAATTGACTTAAAGTGGAAATAACAAAAATAACTCACATTTATTACCCATCATGAAAATTCAAAATTATCTGATGAAAAAATAGTTATAGTTTAATTCCCTTTACATGATAGATATTTCACAAATATTAAAAAATGATAATAAAATTTCTTCTCTTTTGTTTTCATGTTAAAATAAAATTATTAAAATTACGTTTAATGGATAAAATGCAGCGTGAATGTTAAACACATGTATTTTTAATAATACCCTCTTTTAATTTACAAACTTTATGTACAGTTTCCTATTTTTTTCTCTTAATCAATATTGGTTAAGGAGTCTTTCAAAAAGGCGTAACGTTCCTGGTGTGTATGTGAGAGTGGGGGAGGGAGTTAAAGAGGACGGGTTGAAAGGGTCAAATAGAGTGACGTCACAATTATTCAAAAGGTTTTTTGTTTTTTAAATTAATCTTAGAAATCAAATTTGAATTTTACCATCTTTTTTGCCCCTAAAAACTGCTATAGCTACTATTAATATATCAGAGTGAGTATTTTTGAAAAAATAAATTGCAGTTCCTTGAAAAAAAAATGCGATTGCAATCAGAGTTTCTTCTAGGCATCTCTTCGGGGGGGGGGGGCAGAGCCCCCCCCCCCCCCCCGAAAATAATTTACCGCCCCCCCCCGAACGAAATGAAATTTATATAATTTATATAGAAAATATATACTTTTAACAGTGTCCGCCCCCCCCCGAAGAAAGTCTACCGCCCCCCCCCCCCGAAAATTTCAAGTGCCCCCCCCCCCCCCCGGAGAAAAAAGTCTGGAAGAAACACTGATTGCAATCTCAACCTATTTTTGGACAAACCGCCCTCGGCCAAGTGTCTATTCGGGCATTTGTTGCATTGACTCATTCGGGCAACTCTCCATTTGGCAAAACGGCATCCGGGCAAGTGTAATTGGGGAGAACGTCCGACTTCAAGCTAGGTCACCGTGACAATCTAAATTAGCTCGGGTGAAAGGGTGAGGCAAATCCCATTTGAGAGGCATACAGACAATTGTATACCCTATACATTTGTTTTACTAATTTATAAAAAAAAATGTTGAGTTTTCATATTGTATGTTGGTATCTCTCCACAGGATTTAGTAATGGCGATGCCTGATTGATCAATTTTCTTTCATTAAAAAAAGCCTCTCAAGAAAACCTTACCTCATTCCATTACGTTACCATAACTACTGCCCCGGTTACCACTCGCCTATTTAAACACATTTCGATATAATAATGTGTGTGTTCGGAGTCAGTAGAAAACTATAAATTACAACTGAAAAGAAATAAAACAATATGCATTTACGCTTGTAGAGTTATGTATTTCTCGTAGAAAACTTAATTGATTTAAAAACAAAGAGTGTTTTTATAAAATAGAACATTGTACCAACGACTAACGTAACATGTAACTAATTTGTAAATGTCAAGGTGCCGACTATAGTTACTGTAAATATAATCATATTTTTTTTCAATATCAATGATACCATTTTTTTTATCTAGCCCTACATACCATCTTTTATAGTTTTAGATGTAAATTTAGAGTTTTTGAATATTACAACTAAAGTGTAGGTCTACGTAATCTAAAAAGATTTAAAATATAGCTTTATTTAAAATTTTATTATCAGCTTTGATTATATTTGCCTGCATATGATTTCTCGTGCAATGAACAAAGACAGTTGTTACATGTATGCATTACGTATTGTATGCAGAGTTTCTTTCAGACATTTTTCTCCACAAGGGGTGTGGGGGTTCTCGAAGCTTCCCGTGGCACTTAAAGCTTCCAGAGTGGGGGATGGTCACTAGTTGAAGTGTAAATTTTCTATATAAAATATAATTTGCTCAATTTCCTTCAAGGGGGGGGGGGGGGGGGGGAGGAAAGAGGGGGGAGGGGTTGCAGTGGAAAGCGTAAGTGCTCCGGAGTAAGTGCTCACCCCCCATCCCGAGATCGATGCCTGAAAGAAACTGATTGTATCTTTTTATAACTTTGTCAAAAAAGTTTAGTTTATATATATTATATATTTATTAAAGTGTACTTAATTAAATAAAATTAATACGTAGTTTTATGTTTTTATTCTTAATATATAATTGATTGCATATTCTTTCCCTTGCAAATAATATAACCTATTGCTACACAGTGTGATTGCTTTTTTTTTAATATGTGTGCACGTTGACAAACCTCTTTACGGCCACTCCTATTTAAAAACCTGTCTAAGTAATTACTGGCTACAAGGATCCAGGTTTACTGAAACTGCCGAAAATGACAGGAATTTATCAGAGCACTAGTGTATTCTCTTGTGAAATTCAATTTGTTAGGGACGTCTGATGATTATACATCGTTAACATAGTCTCTGTTTCTTTGTTTCTTTGTGGTTTTAGGGGAATATTAAAACTGAATTTCGACCCACTTCTAATGCAGTGATTAAATTCAAGATTTACATATACATTCGTCCCCGATAATAACGTTAGAGTATCTGTTTTAAACAAATTAGATAATTTGTCATGATAAATTAATTAAACGATTACTAAATTATTCGAAAAAGTCGAGATAACTAGATTCAGCACCAGCCGTTGGCGGTGAACTGTTCGTCAAGAATGGTTGTTTTAATCCTGAAAGCCGACCATGGGCTAAGAAAGGGGAGATAATTTCAAAAACAAAAGAAGAAAACATACATACACACACACACACACACAATATATATATAACACAACAACAGGTGAACTATTTCTTTTTTCTATCTTTAAATATTAATTTAAATTTTAAATTTTTATTTACAAATAAAACAAGAGACATCAATACATAAACACTAGCTGCATACCCGTGATCCGCCACGGTGAATCAATTTATTCATTCAGCGCACAGCGCTGCGCGAATACCCGTGCTTTGCTACGGTGTGGATATATTGACCTCAGAGTTTACAGCGTTGCGCGCGGTTGGGGGGTCCCCGCATTGGGGCGGATATTTTTTTAGCGCACCGCGCTTTGCGTAATGACTGACATACTACCACCAGCGTTATATTATAGATGCGTTTGTGTGCATACGTCTGTAAGATCAATTTAAATATTTACAAAATATTTTGAATTTGTCACAATAAAGTGAACAATTAATTACATGAACCTCAATTAGTGGTTAAATACATTTTCAAAGACATGAAAAAAGTGTACTATTGGTGATTAATAGCAAAATATAGCATAAAAACTAAATAAAATAATCATTAGGGGATGCAACTCTGTTTCTTTTGACGCCTTCGTACCATGCATCCCCATCCCCAACATTGTAGCGACCCATGTTCTGAAACAAAACTGACCGTTGGGAAATGGTTACTGTAATACTGATCTATCATTCCTGTAGTAGCGGTTAAGAGAGCGGTGTGTATCTCTTCCTAATATTCACATTGTCACCCTTGAGTTACCTAAGTAACCCAAAATGACTCTTCTGACGTTAATTTACTTGAATCTATTGTTGCTGTTTTGTTTATGCTGTCATAATTAATATTATAACATTTTTGCACGCTTTTATTTAATTCGAAACGTCCGTTTGTTTGTTGATTTGTGGCAAATGATGTAACCCAATTTTGACACACATCTCGTGCAGCGATTTCGTTCACATTTTTTTTTATTTCCTCGAGTTCTTGTGGACACATTATTTTTTTTCCCAATCAGGTACACGAATAAATCAGATGTTTTCCAACACGCGAGCTGGCCACATACAGTTTTCCAAGTGAAAAACACAGACTCTCTTAATCAAGTCATAATAACTGACGTATATTTTTTAAGCTTTTAGTTAACTTGCTTTCTCCTCCAGCCTGTCTGTCGATATAGATCGAAACGCTCGAACGAATTTTTAGACACTTCTTTCTGACAGATTCGTTTAAAAAATGTCTAAATAATTTTTTACGAATTGAGTACAATTTTGTCCAAATTAGTAGGAAAGCTTATACGCGCGTTATCATCTTCATTTTGTGCGCAATAGTTTTTAGTCATGAACCTATATTGGAAAGTAAAAAAAAAGCGTGGGTCACTTTATTATCTATTGGATAACTTTACTAAAATTTAGGAAGAGACCCACGCTTCTCTTTACAGTTTTTCAAATAGAAGTGTATCATAATATATTTAAAGAAAATATTTATTGTTTTACTTTTAAGTGCATTATTACATAAAGCCCACCATTTATCTAGCGGTTTCTCGACTTTGTTGTTTTTCTTTTGCCAGCAAAAGCGTGTGTTTGATTGTATTGGAAATAAACCTCGGCTTTGACAATGGTTAAAAAAATACATAAATACATTTGGCGACAATTTTTCTAGCTCCTTATTCTAATATGGCCCCAAACACCTCCCCCATCCCGCCACATTAGACTTTGGAAGACCGGTCAAACCGATATTATGCCAAAGTGTGAACGTGTTACTTGCCCCTTATTTGGCTATTAAAGGGGAGCAAGGAGTCACAGAAGTCATTCAAAATTTGAAGTTTTTACACTACAGTTTGTGTAGTGGATTTTAATGTTTGCAGAAGAGTGTGGTATAGTGACTGTAAAATAAAGATAATAGTCCCGCATTTACAGCATAATTTTTAATAAACCTAACATCAAAACAAAAATGCCAACAAATTATATTTAAAATTTAAAAAAATATAAATTATAGTCGGCTGTGGGCCCCTAAACAGCCTGTCCACCCCCTCCCCGCACCACGAAGTCTGGCGGCATGCTTCAAAAATTACAATTAGTGAAGCTTCTAACAAATAAATTCAAACACCTTTGTAAAATTTGATGTGCCATGTTTTTCTAGTCATAGGTCTTCTTTACTTGGGTAAGAGACAAAATGCTCAAATAAGAGAGGTCACTAGACAAAAACATTAAATAAAAAGAAACAGTAAATATATATTTAAAACAGAAAAAATGTTGTAATATATTAGTTTAAAACTCCAAAAGACGAAACCAGTAGTTTCTAACTAATGACAAGGTTAGAAAGAGTCGCTAAGTAACACTAATAAGCGAAAATGATCTCCCCTAAATTTACTCGTATATTCCTATTTAACAGTATGATACATCCAGGGCTACAGATTTTTTTATATTATTGTCTTTTTAACAATAATTTTCTTTAAAAATAGAATAGAATTTCGCAGAAAAAGGAATTGCTTCCCGAAATCACGATTTTTTCCCATTCCTGACATTCCGTATACAATAAAGTAGGTAGGTGTAAAACAACAAACCTGTCAAAATTTCATTTTTGCAAACACGATCACAATACTCCCACTATCCTCTACATACGAGAAAGTAAAAATGGCTTACAGATAAGACTGAATAAGAAAAATAAAAAAATTCTTTTATGCACTAAAGATGTATTAAAATTAAAAAGGGAGTGATCTCCTCTTAAGTTTCATGTATATTAGAAAAAAAGTAAGAGCAGGAATGCCACTTACAATTCAATAGTCACCATAGAAATATACAAAATGACTATACACTAAAGACACGATGGGCGACAAAAATCGTTGACTATGTCGAATCAGGCGCGTCCCCCGGCTCCCCTGCATGATTCAATTTGGCGCCCTGGGCTTTCCCGTGAGCGCTACGGTGCTTAATTTCGTTTTAAACAGTGCGATAGACTATGGATAAGATGGGATGTTATAGTCGCTCACCATACTGAATCAGGCGCGTTCGCCCGCACCACGGCAGAGTGCAATTTGCGCCCTGGGTTATCCCGTGAGCACCATGGCGCCTACGTTAATTTTAAGTAGCCAGGGGCAGTAAGCGGTGCCCCTGCGCGGGCTCTCGAGAGCGTCCCTCTACGTCCCTGACACCTGGGTGGTCACCAAAGCCTGTTCTACCTCACTTTTACGGTTAGTGATTAACGTATACCCAAGGATTCATGCAGTAGTGTAGGTAAATCCATTTCCCGATAAATATGATTCAAGCGCAGGCATTGTTTGCATTTTAAGAACTCAGTTTTAGAAAACAAGGTCACGCGTCTAAGAATATAGGATTTATGAAAACATCTTAAAATATTTCGTCAGACTTTCTTTTATACGCTAGTATAATATATTTTTTCTCTACTTTTAAATACATTAGCTTACATCGAATTTAAACAGCAACAAAACTTAAGCTTGAATATTTTCGAAAACTTAGAGCTCATGGTGACATAGATTATAAAGTTTATAGAGGCGTTCAGTTGATAAACGATTTCAATCAATTGATAGAATAGATCCTGACTGTTTTTGGTAAACGTTTGGTATTCTGCATATTGAAAGTAAGCATTAAATGAATTGGTTGGTACCATGACAAAAAACACCATACACATACAAATAGTCAATGTGATCTTGATCGATTTCATGTCTTTGACTCTCTTCTTGTGGGCTTTGGCTGACATAGTTTTGACTTGTTTGGATGATAGAATAAGCTTCACTATGATCATCACAGAAAACACAATAGTGGTCAAAACAGGTGCTATTACTATAATGGGTAGTATTACCAAATTTTCATACAGGACATAAAAATTAGTTGAAGGATCGTAGATTCCACATTCATAATAATTGGTGACTAAAACATTGCTACCGTTTAAATAATGGGACTCGATACAATATCTAAAGTTATGTGGAATGTGCATTATTGCAATGATAAAGAAAACACATGCAGATATTATCGAAGTACGAAATGGTGTGAAGATCAGACCAGCCTTAAAGGGAAACCACACAGCGACCATTCTTTCAAGGGCGATAAACACGACACAGTACAGGCTAACGCCAACAGCGTAGAAATTCCACAAAAAAATGTACGCTATTGTGTAGCTCTCGTACATTTGAGCTGTGATTGCATCAAATTTTCTAACAACATGGTGAAACTGTGTGAGCAGCTCAGTGATAGAAAACAGAAGATCGGACACGGCTAAGGATGTGAATAAAATGTTGGTGGATTCTTTGAAGCCTTGACAGACCATGATAAAAATTGTGAGGCAGTTTCCCACAATCCCCCACACACAGAGTATGTGAATGATGACGGCGCCCACACAAAAACTGACTAAGTCCAGAACTTCATCTGATACATCATAGATAGGACCAGTTGATTCAGGAAACAATTGATCTACCTGTTCATCCGACGATGAGACTGTTGCAGACATAATGTTTTGCTAGTTAACCTCTTAATTTAATAGTTTTCTTGCTAAATGAACGCTTCTAGAACACACAAAAATGAGAGATATTAACTCTTACTAATGGCATTAAGTATTAAAAAATGCCAGTTTCTCACACTGAAACGTGGAACATTTGAAACTGTTATATGATAAATATTAAGTATGGCTTAGCGTATACCTCTTAGCTGCAGTTTTTTTAATTGCTTTTTGCTTTTGTCTAGCTGTAAAAAACCGCTTTCGGTTAACATAGGGGAAAAAAATCTTGAAATAAGATTTGATATAATGTTGTTAAAAAGAATCGCTTATAATAAACAACTATGATCACTGTATACATTTCATCAACTCGTTTCGTAAATAAACACTCGAAGAAGATTAAAGATACATATATTTATATATTTATACAATTATAGAGAAAACAATTTTAAAATGTAAAAAGAACAATTTTAAACGTAGAATAAAATTTTTGAAAAAATAAATAAAATTGTACCGTTTGGAAATAATAATTTTTAATTCAATGTTATTTGATTTTTAAAAGAAGTGTATTCTTTTTTTTTGTCAATATAACAATTACCAAAAAATTGGATGTCAACTACGGATAAGTATGCGACTTTGCCAAGCATAGTTAAAACAATTTGCGCAATTTTATAATTTAGAAACCGGAGCAACGTCCTTACGTAGATTGCCTCTAAAACTATCGCCTCCAGCAAATATTTTTAAAAAAGATCGTTCGCGGGATGTTCCAATTTGCTTTCAATCGATAATGGGGTCGTGGTATCATCAGTATTTTAGCACTCAAGTGATTGTTTATATAGACCAATATGTTTAGGATGTCACACGCTTTGCTTATATTAATTTTTTGAAACTAGCTCTCCGGGAGCGCGTGTTGTTTAGCGTATTTGAGAATAAAACTTCTCGTACGTTAAAAGTAATGACACTTTACTACACGAGATACCACTGTGATATCCGAATGAAATTTACCTAATAAATATTATAAATGTTTCCACCATGCCGTTGAGCATGAAGCGTGGGTACAGATGAAGTGACTTCTGATCTTACCATTTGTAATAGAAAAATTATGTAGAGTAGTCGAACCTGGTGCTGTTTACTACCATCCATCTTTTTTTTTCCTAATAACTAATCGTTTTCAATTTAAAAAAAGAACCGCTATTAAATATTTTACAATCCAACTTCCGAGCTTCTAAAAAAAAAACAACGAATAGCAATGTGTAAAATAGAAATCACTATTGTTCTAAAATAATATTAAAATAGTATAATTCAAAGCTATGAATTTTTAATAAGTATTAATTGTATTGATGTGATATTTTAAAGATTATTTTACAGATACATCACTCGTATTTACTTTCATATTTTACTAGCACTGTATTTATTCCGTGTTTACCATAGCATTAGCTCATATGTAGTAAAATATCTTAACAGTTACAGTCTAATGTTTTACAGTTTTGCTATATTAAGTTCAGATTACTATATTTATGTTAAAAAAAAACCACAACACAGGCCTGTAACTTTTCAACTACTAGAGCCTGTGGAAAGAGTCTACTTATTTTTACTATAGAGGAAGTATTGTGATCGTTTCGAAATCGAGATTTTGATGAACTCGACTTTTTACATCTTCTTCAGTCGGGAAAACAAATTTTGCAAACGATTCAATCTGTGTGTATATGTGAAATCGATAACTTGAGTACGTTTCTGTTTTAGTCAGCTGGACGATATTTCTTATAAAAGTACTATACTTAATTGATAGTTTTTCTATCAACTAATGAAGGGTTTCAGGTCAACGGAAGTGGTACTTTTCTTTTATTCCGTCGCAACGTAAAAACATGAATAGTGTTTCAGTTAGGTATAGGACATTTCACATACATGTTTAAAGTCTTATTCTTATACTACTTTCAACTTTTTGTGTGGCCTCCGATATCCAAATTTACACGTATGTTGATTTTGTGTATTTTTAAAGCTCTAAATTGCGATATTATGTTTTCATAAAGTTATGTATTATTTCTCGTTTGTCTTCAAAATTTCGATAGTGAAAAAATATTTACTCAAATATAAAAAACAACAAAAAAACTTAAGGTATCCTCATCGATTGAAATCTCAAGACGTTCTGAATGAAATGCAAAACAAATCAGTTTTAGTTGTTTTGTTTATATTTGTACTTCTGGGATCAAGAAAATATAGCTTGTATGTACGCATAACACTTGTTCCGGAAAATGTTTACTGTCAGCCATTGATAGATCTTACAATTTTCTTCCGATATTTTCAAACGTCGGCTTCGCTGACCGTGTTTACAATCATACCAGTGGAAAGAATTACTCTCTTCTCTGTTATGATTATAGCAAAACTAGTTCGGTCATCACAATCTGTAAAATCCAAGTTAGAGAAAGGAAGCAGAGGCAACAAGTCCATTCAAGTAACGTTGACTCTCTGCGTTTATGTGATGTTTCTTTTGCTGACACGAACAAACACATTTCACTTTTATTTTGGCTATGCCGAGTATCAACTTTTTACAGGAAATGTTGCAAATGTTACTACGTGTTGTGTAACTTTTTATCGAATTAATGCTTCAATTCATTTTTGTGTTAACATGAAACTGAGTTTTAATTTTCGTGTATTATCAGAAAATTGTTTTTGTTTAATTTAAGATGAAACGTTAAATGTTTACCGAATTATTTTAAATTGTATGTTGACATATCTTCTCAGATTTATTTGCGATGGGAACTGATAGATCACGTACCGTTATTAATTTAAAAGTGAACACGTTAAAAATAACCCTTGACAAAACATCACTTGATTCCATTAAGTTATGATAACTGATGTGTGTTGACTAGAAACAATGAATTACAAATGAGCTGGAATAACATAATTTTGAGTTTCAGTTGAAACGCCACGACAGAAATAGAAAACAATTAAACACATACATTTTATAACTTTTATAAAGCTTATCATATAAAATATACAATCCAGTCTGTTCAGAATGATTTTCGCTTTTAAAAAGGTACTAATTCGAACGTTAGGGTCCTTGTTTCAATAACTTCTAGATATGAAGGGATAGCACTATGCCCATCTGCCATTACTTACCCACAAGGAAATCATGTACGCACTTTTAAACACATAGATTTTATAACTTTTATAAAACTTATCATATAAAATATACAATCCAGTCTGTTCAGAATGATTTTCGCTTTTAAAAAGGTACTAATTCGAACGTTAGGGTCCTTGTTTCAATAACTTCTAGATATGAAGGGATAGCACTATGCCCATCTGCCTTTACTAACCCACGAGGAAATCATGTACGCATCATAGCTGGGTGGACTAGGGGTTGTCGTTTCTAAAACTACAATCATTTTAAAAAAGAGTGTGTTCTTTTTGTGTGCTTCGATCATTTTTTAATGGTTTTAAAAGCTTGTATATCTTGTAAGATTTAAATTAAAAAAATCGTTATGCAGTTGTGCAGTCTCCTTCATAATAGACTGGAAAAGCTGGTTCCAAATGGTTCCAAAATTTTGTTGCCAGAAAGAAGATTTTTCAACCAAAATTGAATGTTATAACTTTTGTGTAATAAGTAAAAAAAATACTTCCGGTTTCATTAAGGCTAGAAATAGTCAAAGAAATAATTACTAGTAATATAATAATAATAATTTAGCAAACAATTTTATATTTAGTTTGGATTAGTAGAGTTAGTGTGTTGTTGTGATTGGGGATGTTATATCTATCTATAATAATAGTTTCGCTGTCTGTCTATCTGACAAGAACGCTCTGTCTGACAAGAACGCTCTGTCTGACAAGAACGCTCTAGAGAAAACACAAGCAAAATAAAAACATGCACAGTAATTCGAAAAACGAAATATGACGTCGACACATTTAGCGTAGAGTAGAACATAATCTCAAACCAGAGAGTGCACACAGTAATATGACGTCATTGATTATCGCGTAAACATTGAAAAAAAGGAAATGTTGTCTAATCTAAATGGTTTGCGTGAAGAGTTTCTTGCATACAATTCTTCGGGTAGGGGCGAAGCCCCACCCCCCGCGTAAGAACGTCTGAGCTCCCCCCCCCCTCCCCAACTCAAAAGAAATTTCCTCATCGATACTCTATAATAAAATTACAGCCTAATTAATGTGTCTAATCTAAAAAGTGGTTTTCTTGCAATGGGAAGGTAGACATGTTTTTTTTGTGGGGGGGTTGGGGGGGGGGGGTGGAGGGGTGGGGGGTGGTGTGTAGGGGTGGGGAGGGGGGTGAGGTGGTGTGTGGGGGGGGTGGGTTGGTTTCAGTGTTTCTTTCAGACTTTTTCCTCCCCGGAGAGGGGTGGGGGTACTTGAAATTTTCGGGGGCGGGGGTAGAATTTTCTGGGAGGGGGCGGACACTGGAAAAAGTATATAATTATATTTCGTTGAATGGGACGGTAGACATGTTTTTTTTGGGGGGTGGGGGGTGGTGGAGTGGTGGGGGGGTGTTGTGTGGGGTGGGGGGTGGGGGGGATGGGGGGTGGTGTGTGGGGGGGGGGTGGGGGGGTGGTGTGTGGGGGGGTGGGTTGGTTTCAGTGTTTCTTTCAGACTTTTTCCTCCCCGGAGAGGGGTGGGGGTACTTGAAATTTTCGGGGGCGGGGGTAGAATTTTCTGGGAGGGGGCGGACACTGGAAAAAGTATATAATTATATTTCGTTGAATGGGACGGTAGACATGTTTTTTTTTGGGGGGGTGGGGGTGGGGGGGGCGGTGTGTGGAGGGGGTGGTGTGTGGGGGTGAGGGGTGGGGGTGGTGTGTGGTGGGGGTGGGGGTGGGGGTGGTGTGTGGGGGTGGGGTGGGGGTGGTGTGTGAGGGGGTGGGTTGGTTTTAGTTTAGAGAAAAGAGACAGCACTATCAGCCTAGCGCCCGTTGTACCCTTCCTCAACGGGCCATTTTTCTCGTTATTTAATATAAATACAATACTACGCTATACACCATAGATCGCCGTTGTGTATTTTTATCATGGAGAACAATTGTTCTGACTTTTATTGTTTTACTCTCCCTGGCCTTTCCGGTTGACTTCAAGGAGAGGTTCAGGGCAGTTTTTGAAAATATTAAAATTGATAAAATTGTTTCGTTACTATAATAATATTTTTTTAAACATCAATGAGACCAGCATTGTTTTTGGTTTTATCCACCTGTCATCTTTTTAATGTTTTTGTTATAAATTTAGAGTTTATAATTACTATTATTAAAGTGTACTTAATTTTTTAAGAATTTAAAAAACTTATTTTTTTCAATTAGCTTCTATTATGTTTCTTGTGTACGCTTGCTTTTTCAACGAACAAAGCCAATTTTTACATGTATACTTTGTGTAATTTAAGTTGGGTTTCTTTTGGATATTTTTCTCCGGCGGAGAGGGGGAGGGGGGTGAGATCTTGAAAATTCCGGTAAAGGTATCAACATGGAGATTTCGGTGGAGGAAACAAACTGGACAGCCCCTAGGAGAAATTGTTTGGCTACACGGTTCACAGTTTACTGACATACTGAAGATAGTACTGAAGTTTCTCAGAATACATGTTTCATCTGCTGTGAAACTGGAATATAAAACTAGCATATTTAAGACTAGGGGCACCTGATGATTATACAACATTATTAAAAGCTTTTATAAGAGGTTTTATTTAGTACACAAAGTCTGTTTGTTTGTTCGTGGGTTCGTGGTGGATTTTGTAACATAATTTCGACCTACTTGAAATGCCACTATTTTGTGTAAGCTCTTTAGGTGGATTCGTCTCCGATGATAACACAAGATGATCTAATTTTTAATCTAATTAGATATTAAGTTAGCCATACACAGGTGGTCAAGAATGGTTGGTTTTACTTCTGACGGCCGACCACGGACTTAGAAAATTGCAGATAATTGCAAGTTACTGATCAAGTTTTAGAGCAAATATTTTTAGTCGTATGTGTAGTCAACTTTATAAAGAATAAAAAAATAAAGTTGGCATACACATTGTTTTTAAACACTGAATTATCGAATTATCGACCTGTTTGAGTTAAAAAATATTTCTCTAATTAAACGTAAAAGTAAAAAAAAAAACAAAACAAAAAAAAAACAAAAAAAAAACAACCTTTAAATTTTCAATAAAAGGGTGCGTTGACCTTTGACCACAGGTGCTTTGACCATAGGGGGTTTGACCATAGGGGTTTTGACTACAACGGGGCTTTGACCATAGGGTCTTTGACCATAGGAGTTTTGACCACAGCGGGGCTTTGACCATAGCGGTGCTTTGACCATAGAGGGTTTGATCATAGGGGGTTTGACCATAGGGGGTTTGACCATAGGGGGTTTGACCATAGGGGGTTTGACCACAGGTGTTTTCTCAGCAGAGGGTCTTTGATCACAGGTGGTTTGTCAACGGGTGTATGATCACAAGCGCTTCGTCCGGCTTTGATCACAGGTGTTTTGTCCACATAGAGTCTTTGATCTCAGGTGGTTTGTCCAATGCTGTCCATATATGGTAAGGATTTATTTTAAAAGTTGCTAAATTATATTTTAAATTGCGACTTGATGTAATAATCAGTGGCGGAACTAGAAAAAAAGGGCCACCCCGCAAAAAAATTTTTTTAGTCCCCCCCATATATATATATATATATATATATATATATATATATATATATATATATATATATATATATATATATATATATATATATATATATATATATATATATATATATATATATATATATATATATATATATATATATATATATATATATATATATATATATATATATATATATATATATTTTATCAAACACGACATACAAACATAGGATATTCATTTCTGGCCTGTTCGGGTTTTGAAAAAAAATGTGTTTTTTTTTCACTTAAAACAAATTACATCATGCCATGTGTGTAAGTGCATTAGTGAGTTTTGTAAAAATCAGTTTTATTTTATCTCTGCTATAATACCTTTTAACCTCTAGTCGTTCAAAAGAATATAAAACTTGACAGCTTTGTATGTAAGTTATGGTGTCTCGTGTTATGTTTATTTTCATGTTTTTTTCGAATTTATATTATTAATTTTAAATACATTTCCTTTTTATACAATGTCATTCATAAGTAAGTACTTTACAAAAAAGTAATAATTAAGAGAAGTAATTGCTTTTTAATTTGTTTAGTACAAATCTATTAAAAGGAGCTTATGAGCACCCTTATTTGACTATTTAAAAAAGGGAAATAAGTCATGGAAGTGGTTTGAACGTCTGCTTAGCTTTGATAAGTTTCATTGTAGGAGAAAGAGGACGTGGCTTTCACAGTGGATTAAAAACAAAAGGAAAAATATACAAGAGCGTGGGATGGTGTCTATAGAAACTAAGCTACGGTAATCTTTTTACAAAACAACCATCAAGTCAAAAAAGCAAGGAAATAATTTTTTTTTAAATATAAAAAAATTCTTTTGGTCGACTGGGGCCCCTAAATGGCGTGGGCCCGCCCGCATTGCGGGGTCTGGCGGCACTGTAGTTCCGCCCCTGGTAATAATATGTTAAATCATCATGTATAAACCCAAAAATGTGGCGTTTCCTTGAATGTCTACAGATGGACTGCACACGGCAAAAGACAACTTTCTTGCAAGGTGTCACAGGGGCAAGCTACCCATCTGAGAAGCGATACAAGATTCTGCAGGAAAAAGAACAACGTGCTGTCCAGACATATGGTCAAACAGATGTACTGACATATTTGCGTGCTATAGCACATCTGTCATTTAATTAACCTTTTAAAGTATTACTTCTTTGACTATATTGTTGGCAAGTTTTTTATCATTAATATCCTTTATATATGCTATGTATTTTCAAGTACATCTACATTATTTATTTGTGAAACTTGTTATATGTCGCATTATTTGTGTTCCATTTATATTTAAAATAAATCTATGAGGCCTAGCACTAGCCTTTATGTGGAGACTAAAATATCGTTCTTGACTTTTTATTAATACATGTTAATTTCTTTTACGTACTCTCAGGAAACATGTATACAATCGTATTAATTGTATCATAAATTTAAATCAAATAACGGTTTATAATTTATATTTTAAAATCTATATATTATAATTAACCCCCTTCTCTGGTTAAAGTCCTGCTGTGGTCAAACCCCCTATGGTCAAACCCCCTATGGTCAAAGCACCTAGGACCAATAAAAGCACTGGTCACTCGTAGAAACCCTTACACATTTTAGAGACCAATGTTTTTATTGTATGTTATCAAGAAGAGCGTAGTTTCCATGGAGGATATAATTGTCATTGTTTAATTACCTGTGGGTAATGGGGGAAGGAGTATTTGACCGGAGAGTCTTAAATCCAACATTAAACCTACGTCACTTAACGAGAACTAGTCTTAAAATCCAAGATAGTAGGTTGTAGGCCACCCTTATAATAGGTAGAAACGTTAATTTAGACTAAAACCACAATCAGAGGCTACATTGGTTGACAGCCATATCCAGCAGGTATGAAGTAAAAAGTAAAAAAAAAAATCTTAAAGGACATTAGAATAAGTTTTAACACCTTTTATGTTTAATGTACATAGTAGCTATTGCACACATAAATATGTTATTTAGTTATGCGTACCACAAATATGAACATCATAAATTAAAAAAAAAGTAACAAGTTTTTTTTTGCAAATCAGAGTTGACTGTGCTGAAGGATGTTCCACAGAATTGAATCCGGACACGAACTCGAGACCTTCTGGTTAGCAGACTAGCACTTACGTCGTCCGAAATATAAATTATTGAATGTGCTGAAATTTTGTTGCGCTAGCTGTAAAAATTGAAACGCTGCTAATTCTAAAATTCTCAAATACGTAGGGCTTCACTGATTCGACCCAGATCTGATATTTATCTGCCTAACATTAGGGAAAAGCAGATATCCATATGGAATGTGTTTGTGGGATTGTTGAGGAAATGTCTCTTTGTGGAAGACTTTCATCTAATAAAAAACGCACAAAATCACCAGTGTGCTAAATTCTTTAAGTTTAAAAAAACAAAACAAATTCAGGTTAGCGTGGTTGAATGGTATACGACTACTAACCTAAAAGTCTCGAGTTCAAATCTGGTTTCAAGTCAGCATAATCCCCCCCCCCCCCCATACACACACAACGACGATGGATACCTGACTCACGTTAAGGAAAGTAAGGGCCAAAAAATAGGCTAATTCTACTTCTCTGTTTTTTGTGTTTGTTTGTGGGTTTGTGGCAAGTCTTGTATCTAAATTTTAACCAAGTTCTAATTCAGTTCAAATTTTCATTTAAACCCAATTGAACGGATTCGAAACTAAGCGGAGATAACAAGATTAAATGCTAGCGATCACTCGATAGATTGCTATATTCAATAACAGAAGAGGAGAGAACTAACAGGACGAGAGCACCCGATGAGGTGAGGTGGGTCCACGCTGAATGTTGTTTGGTTTCGGTTTTGGCCAAGTGTCGACCAGGTAGATCGGAATTTACGGGTCGGGCTTTAACTATATTCAATAATAAAAGGGAGATAACAAGATTAAATACTAGCGATTGCACGATTTGCTCCCGATGAGGGTAAATTGCCGCCAAGAAGGACTACGAGATTGCAAGCAAATAATCTTGTTTTGACACAAATATTTTTAGTTGAAGCCTTTATCGATCTAGTGACAACTTAATTTTGAACAAATTACTAAAAAGTGAGAATTAAAACAAATATAAATAAAATACTTAAAAAAAACTTTTAAAAAAACCACGTTTTTTTTGTGGACTAAAAAGTAGAAAATAACTATTTACATACATTTGATGACAAAAAACGTGGGTACGTTCACCATCAAATTTCCCGACCCATCTGCCCGACCCACGTTTTTTGTCATCAAATGTATGTAAATAGTTATTTTCTACTTTTTAGTCCACAAGAAAAACGTGGTTTTTTTAAAAGTTTTTTTTAAGTATTTTATTTTCTCCTTTTTAGTCCGTTGCTACACATGAAAAACGTGGTTTTTAAAAAAGTTTTTTATATAGTTTATTTTCTACTTTATCTAATGACTTGATTAAGTATGAATTGACTAAGTGTTTATAAATACACGGACTAAAAAAATCTTGAGCGACCAGGATTCGAACCTGGGTTGTCGCGGCCACAACGCGAAGTACTAACCACTATACGATCACGGCCAGCGCGCTCACATCGATTGGGGCCGAAGTAACTGTGTCAACAAGCCTCCAGTCTTGTCGGTATCTTTAGAAATCATGTCCTCAATTTTATGGTCCTTTGGGCGTAATTAAATTAAGCTAATTACGGTCTCTAATTGCTAGTTTTTATGATTGCATCTGAAATTGTTAGGCGAAAGTAACCTGCATGCCAAATTTCAGATCTATAGAGCAATCAGAAGTGGGCTAATTTTCGATGTCAATTTTAACAACAAACACATCCACGCGAAGCTGAGTTAATAAAAACGTGTTAAAAACCTTTATAATAGCAAACGTTTACATATGTTTAGATACTTTTAATATTTTAAATATATATTTATATAATATTTATAACATACGGACATATTAACACTAAACATTTCAAGAAAAATACACATAAGCTAAAACACATTTTGTTAGCCGTCACAAAAATTGATACGTTTATCTGACAAGAATTATACACATTTTTTTAACTTTATTCATTTTGCAGGATAGTTTTTTTTGCAAAAATAAAAAAAGAAATTAGAAAAGAAAACAAAAAGAAATTACAATACATAATAAAATTTGAATTCAATTAGTAAAATGTAGTATTTAAAACACAGGTATTTTAAATACTGTTTTATCTTATTTTAAAAACTGAACGTAAGCCTACTGTTTACAATTTTTTCTCTCTTAATCTATATTTGTTTAGTAGTCCCTTTTATATGTCGGCAGACCCTTGGGAAAAGAGTAGATTGGAATGGAATTTACGAGGATTGGGCAGGGTGTTAGTAAAGATAATGGGATCAAATTATTTTAAAAAATTTAAATGTGATTTTCTATGTAGATGCTGGCGGTTAGGTCGACTGTCTATGATGACTGCATACCCTATGCTTTGAAGTACGCATTGGTCAAATATTTTTCAAAATCTTGTTCCCGTTATGATGCATAGACTTTGCAGATTATGAATTTAAAATGTACCCCTTTTCTTGATGGTTGAAAATGAAACAATTAGATTTCATTATAAAAGTCTAAATCTCAATCGTGTTTTGTTAAGCTCGTAATATATACTCATAGTTTGGGAAAGTCAATAAGGTACTGCGTACGAAGCGCGGTATTTATTAAAATTCACTCATAAATTTACAGATTTAAAAAAAAAACAAATTGTTGATATATCTCTATTTTACCATTTTTATTTCTTTTTTTTTATACCAACGCGTAAATTCAAGTTGATGAGAACCATTAATGCACAATGAAAAAATTTCACTTTAGAGTTGGGGGCCCATTTGAAAATTTCTTGGGCCCATTAGACACAGCCAGTCCATACATGGACACTAATATCCAGGATAAATAGTAGTGAGTTCGAAGTTGATTTGCGTTTGGTCGCATTAGTTTAAGTCTTTTAACGTATGAGAACGCGAAGATGGGGTTTACGTTAGTGTAAGATAAGATTATTTTAAATTATTAATAAAATACTTAAAAAGAAATTTAAAAAAAACCACGTTTTTCTTGTGGACTAAAAAGTAGAAAATAACTATTTACATACATTTGATGACAAAAAACGTGGGTACGTTCACCATCAAATTTCCCGACCCATCTGCCCGACCCACGTTTTTTATCATCAAATGTATGTAAATAGTTATTTTCTACTTTTTAGTCCACAAGAAAAACGTGGTTTTTTAAAAAGTTTTTTTTAAGTATTTTATTTTCTCCTTTTTAGTCCGTTGCTACACATGAAAAACGTGGTTTTTAAAAAAGTTTTTTATATAGTTTATTTTCTACTTTATCTAATGACTTGATTAAGTATGAATTGACTAAGTGTTTATAAATACACGGACTAAAAAAATCTTGAGCGACCAGGATTCGAACCTGGGTTGTCGCGGCCTTAACGAGAAGTACTAACCACTATACGATCACGGCCAGCGCGCTCACATCGATTGGGGCCGAAGTAACTGTGTCAATAAGCCTCCAGTCTTGTCGGTATCTTTAGAAATCATGTCCTCAATTTTATGGTCCTTGGGGCGTAATTAAATTAAGCTAATTACGGTCTCTAATTGCTAGTTTTTATGATTGCATCTGAAATTGTTAGGCAAAAGTAACCTGCATGCCAAATTTCAGATCTATAGAGCAATCAGAAGTGGGCTAATTTTCGATGTCAATTTTAACAACAAACACACAAACGCGAAGCTGAGTTAATAAAAACGTGTTAATAAAAAGAATTAGATGATAGGTTTCTGGTAGATTGTCGTTAGGTTTTGCTACTTTGTTTGATAAACCCAAACTTGGTTAGTAGTATATTAGGTCCCTTTTGTACCGCAGGCGCAGATGGATGCGGATGCGGATGCGGAGGGTGAAGGTGGAGAGTGAGGGTGAAGGCGCAAAGGATATATAGTAACATACTACGCCAACTGGCGGAGGGTGAAGGTGGAGGGTTAGACATGTTGTATAGTAAAATACTACGCCAACTGGCGCAGGCGCAGCGGGAGGAGAAGTGTGAAGGTGGAGGGTTAGACATATTATATAGTAAAATACTGCGTCAACTGGCATAGGTGCATGTGGATGCGGATGCGCATGCGGATGTGGCGCAGGTGCAGGCGCAGGAGGATGCGGAAGGTCAGTAGGTCAGGTTAAGGCGGGCGACCTTGTGACGTAATCACCGCAGGTGACCTAGTTTGTTTGTTTTTAATTAGTTTAATTGTTATTTTGTTTATAATTAATTTGATTTTAATTAGTTTTTCATGAGTTTGTTTTTTAATTAGTTTAATTTTTTAAATTTTAATTAGTTTAATTTTTAATTAGTTTGAATTATTTATTTATTTTAAATTTTAATTTTGTAATTTTTATTAACTTACTTACTTAATCCTCATCACTCCCTGTGGAGTATAGGGCAACAACAAATCTCCGCCATTCCACCCTGTCCTGGGCGAGCCACTTTAGTTCATGCCAGGTTTTGCCAGTAGCCTGTACTTCTTCTTCCATCTCCCTCCTCCATGTTCTCAGTGGTCTTCCTCTATTTCTCTTTCCGGGTGGGTTCCACTTCAGCGCCATGTTGGGGAGTCATTTTTTGCTCATGCGTAGGACATGGCCCAGCCATCTCCATCTCCTCGTTCTAACTTCTGAGACAATGTCGTTTAATCCTGTCCTTCGCCATATTTCCTTGTTCGGGACTTTTTTTTAACTAGTTACGTAATTTGATTATTTGTTTGATTTTAATTAATTTGATTTTAATTTTTTAATTTTAATTTAATTACTTTGTTTATATTTTGTTTGTTTATTTTTTAATTAGTTTAATTATTATTTTTTAATTTTAATTTTCTAAATTAGTTTATTTTTTAATTAGTTTGATTTTTTAAAATTTTGATTAATTTGATTTTAATTATTTTTAAAAAAATGTTAAATTTTATTTTAAAATTCAAAATTTGTTTATTTGTTTATTTGTTGTTTATTTGTTTGGTTTAAATCATTTTATTTGTGTGTATGTTTTTTAATTTTAAATTTTAAAATACTCCACCACAACGAACGTGTACAAAAATAGAAAGTTCTTTGTGTCGGTTTCCAATAACCATTAACGACATCTGGTTCAATTTATCGCAAACATCAAAGATTTTCGCCCACCAGCGCGCGCTGTCCGTTTTTGACAGGCCGCGCCCGGGGATGAAGATTTATGGGAGACAGGTGACATAGCTAGGCATGTGATAAGTATGATGGTTGATTCCTTTAAGCCTTACAGAACATGATGAAAATGGTCAGACCATTTAACAATTCCCAACACAGAAAGAACGAGAAGGAGGACGGTGTTTACATACATCGAAAAATAAAAATACAATTTAAAAAACTAAACTCAAACAAAAAGCTCGAAATTTGTTTATATTTTATTTTAAACAATACGACGAACAACAAAACTATTTGTCCTCAATCTAGAAGATATCTTCCATCTTTGAGTAATTAAATGCATGGAATGCTAAACAAAATAAAACGGGAGTGGCCTCTCCAACATTTTTCGCATAAAGTCGAGTTGAAAAAATAGTTGAGCACCAGATGAACACAAGCATTTGTGCTTTTAAAGAAAAAATTGATTCATTTAAAAATTAAATAAAAATCTAATTAAATCACACTTTATCTCACACTGGATTATCATCCATTCTTGATCTAATCGAAAAGTCTGAAATAAATAGGTCCGATAGAATTGTTAGCGATTACGCTCGCGATTTTCCGCCGGTGACAAAAAGAGGAATCCGAATAAATAAATTCTTATGATTTTTTTTAAACATGGGTAATCTAGTCTTAGGGTCACCAGAACTCACTCAAAACATAAAAGTAATCAAAGTTTAAGATCTTATATAAATTTTTGAAGTTTCGTCCACCTAACCGAAGCAACACTGAACTTACTGTGTTCTAACGGAAATAAAGTATCACTTCCGATTAACGGAAATCTTTAAAAAGGAAAAAGAAACCTTAAAAAAAACCAAAGTATTAATTATACGAGAAATTTCTTCCACCAAAAATAAACGGCACTTATGCGCTTTGTTTACTTAGAAACAGGAAGCAAAGAAAGTAATACTTCCGTTCACTGGAAATCGCTATAACGCAAAGGATTTCTAACATTTCTTTTATATTTCTGTATCAAATTTGTTTAGCAGAACTGAACGTTACCAGTGTTTCTTCCAGAATGTTTACTCCGGCGGGGTGGAGGGCATTTGAAATAATTTTTTGGAGGGGTGGGGGGGGGGGTAATCTATTACCTAGAGGGCGGCGGACACTGGTAAAAAAATATATTTTCTATATAAATTCTATTTCGTTCAGAGGAGGGGGGGGGGGCGTAGACGCTCTTGCTCTCAGAAAATTTTGATTTAAAAGGAAATAACAAATGTTCTATTTCGAAAGACCTATAAAAATAGATGCTAACACACAATTAAACGTATTTTAGCCAACATTTATGAGAAAGCTAATTTATATTTACATATAATTATATATTATAAACAATATATATATATATATATATATATATATATATATATATATATATATATATATATATATATATTATATATATATATATATATATATATATATATATATATATATATATATATATATATATATATATATATATATATATATATATATACTAGCCATCGGTACCCGTTACACGTGAATTATAGACCTATACATTTTTAATGTTATACATATTTGGAAATAATAAGTTATAAAGTAGTTAATGATCAAAATGCAACACTACACGTTAAGATATTAGTTACAAAACGAAGAAATAACTAAATAGCTAAAAATCCGGCACATTTAAATAAACAAAGGCTATCAATATCCTACTATTTTATAAAATAGTTATTGGTCAAAACGCAATGTGTTTTACTACATGTGAACAATATTAGTGACCACGTAAAGATAAAACTAAATAGCTAAAATTCCGACACATTTAAAATAACATAGGCTACCAATACGTATTCGAAAAATTAAAACACATTTATATACATTACTTGCCGTCCCGGCCAGGCCCTGCACTGGCATCTCTGAAAAACGTATCTGTAAAGGACCATAACTTGTGTGTTTAGTATTCAGCATTTACCCGGCATTGCCCACCCTAAGCAGAACCAACCAAAACACACAAAAACGCTAACATAACACTAACACAAAACAAATACAAACGAAAACACAAAAACAAAAACAACGAAAAGAAAAACACAACAACAAACACAAAGAAAACACACACACTAACGCAAACAAAAAAAAGCAAACAAATCCAAACGAAAACACATACCCAACCACAACCAAACAAAACCAAAACACACAAAAAAAAACAAAGCAAACATAACACAAACACAAATACAAACACAAACGAAAACAAAAAAGCAAACGCAAACACAAACACAACCACAACCACAATCACAAAGAAAACACAAACGCATGGAAAAAAAGCAAACGAAAACAAACCCAAACCCAAATCCAAACGCAAACACAACCACAAGCGCAAGCACAAACTCAAACACAAAGAAAACACAAACGGAAAGATAAAATCAAAGTGTCCACAGTCTAGTCCGGGGCGTCAAATCGCACTATGACGACGTGTGGCGTAACCGCCTGATTCAACTTAGTAAACGACTATAGTACTCAACTTATTCATAGTCTTTTGAACTCACTTACTCGAACGTAGATACCATAGCGAACACGGGAAGGCTCGGAGCGCCAAATAGCACCCTGTAGGGTTGTCGGAGGACGCGCGGATTTGATTCACTTAAAGACTATAGTAACCTTTCTTATCCATAGTCTATCGCACTGTTTAAAACGAAATTATGCACCATGGCGCTCACATGATAGCCCAGGGCGCCTAATCGAATTGTACAGGGGCGCCGACGGACGCGCCTGTTTCAATTTAGTGAACAAAATTATAATACTCCACGCGTATCCGTAAATGGAAAGAAATAAACATATAGGATTTGTAGGACCTGGCTTATTAAATGTTACTGATTTAAAAAATAATTAGTAAACAGTACGTTCAGTGTATAGAATAAATAAAAGGCAGTATTAAAAATACCAACGACATTGCACTTAATCAATCCCGCTAATTATGTAATTATTTTTTTCCTAACACCAAAACAAAGTAATAAAAAGTAAATTCTTTCTCCCCCCGATTTAATGGTTTTTTAAAAAGGGAAGTAACTGTATTTTCCAAATCAAGGGACGTTATGAGAATTAAAGGACAAAATGCAAATACATTTCAGACACAATTTTAGAAATTTTATAAACGTTGATACACTTTTTTTTATTAATTTTATGTAATGTTCATAATTGAAAATTATTATTCTAAGTATATAAAATGAAAATTGTTTTTAAAGACTTTCAATAAAAAAACAAATTGAAAAAAAATCAATTTGAGTTCTTGTGTATCGAACCCGTTCCATCAGCATGGTGTCTAGTATACTGTCATCACAGCTATTTAGGCACGCTATAATTAACGAAGAATAAAAGACGTACTTAATAAACTTAACTTACGCGAATAGGCCTATTCTTTCAAATTTTTAAAATCACAAATTAGCCAATTCTATAGCTAAGCAAACAAATATTTCTATAAAATAATTAAGGCCTGAATTGTTTAATATAGAAATTTATTATTGGAATAGATTCTAGAGTAAATAGATTCTAAATCTAGAATCTAGACCTAGAATCTAGATCTAGCGTCTGCGTCTAGTTTTTCCGTAGATCTAGAATCTACATCTAGTCTAGATCTATATCTAGAATCTAGAATCTCTAGATCTAGATATAGATCTAGAATCCAAATAGATAAAGTAAATTTTATAAGTTTAGGCCGAGAAAATCGTATTGTACAGATCTAGATTTCATAGCGTACGTAGATCTAGATCTAAATCAAAGTTGAATGAAATGATTCCTTTCTTTATATTTTAAACTCGGAAGATGACGTCATTAGTTTCGTTCTCTTTCTTTAGTATAAACATTAAGTGACTTCATTGTTAAATGCGTTCTTGTCCCCACTATAAACATTTTTCCGGTTGCATAAATAAAATTGTTTTTATACATTTGAATATGCCGTTATTTTTTATTTTTCTTCTTTAAATAAAATCGTGTTTATAGATTTAAAACATCTACCATATTATTTTAAACCAAAGTCCGTATCAAGTTCTCCATATATCGCTGCAAATTCTGATGTGATATCCGGCGAAAATATTTTGCGGAAATATATATATATATATATATATATATATATATATATATATATATATATATATATATATATATATATATATATATATATATATATATAATGGAAACAAAAGTGAACGTCATGAAAAACTGAGTACACTTTATTCAATGCACCATTGAAAATCCCATATCAAGCAAATAAGGTATTTGTTACAAATATTAGGTTAGGTTAGGTATGCATGTCGTCCCTACGACGACATAGGCCGCTGACAAGAGCTGTTACAAATATTGCTGGATTGTATTTAGCTGTTTATCGATAACTGTTGATGGAAATAGGCGTCACTCTCTCTCTCTGTATATATATATATACATATATATATATAAATAATATATATATATATATATATATATATATATATATATATATTTATATAAATTTATATATATATATATATATATATATATATATATATATATATATGGACAATGTATATGGACAATTGCCTGAAAAGAAGGACGTTTTCCCGATGGCCGCTTTCCTGATTAGTGTAATGAAATTTTTTACTCAGATAATATATATATATATATATATATATATATATATATATATATATATATATATATATATATATATATATATATATGTATGTGTGAACTTATTTTTGAAACTTTCGACGTTTGATTTGAAGGTTTGTTTACTTTGAAATTAAGCACCAACAACAGAACCTTTGTTTGAATATTTTTGAAAACTTAGGGCTCACTGTGACATAGATTATAAAGTTTATGGAAGAGTTCAGTTGATAAACAATTTCGATCAAACAAAATATTAGGTTCTGACTGTTTTCGGAAAACGGATTGTATTTGGAATAATTAAAAAAATTATTAATTGCATTGGTTGGTACCATTACCAGAAGCACCATACACACACAAATTGTCAATGTGACCTTGATCGATTTCATGTCTTTGACTCTCTTTTTGTGGGCTTTGGCGGACATGGTTTTGACTTGTTTGGATGATAGAATTAGCTTCACTATGATCATCACAGAAAACCCAATAGTTGTGAATACAGGTGTGGCTACTATTATCGGTAGCATTACCACATGCTCGTAATAGAAATACAAAGTAGTTGAACGGTCGAAGATACCACAAGAAATATCTTTGGTGACTAATATATTGGTACCGTTTGAGTAATGGGACTCGATGCAATGTTGTAAAGTCAGTGGCACATGAATTAAGAGAATGATAAAGAAAGTGAAGGCAGATATTATCGAAGTACGAAACGGCGAGAAGATTATACCAGCCTTAAAAGGAAACCACACAGCGACCATTCTTTCAAGGGCGATAATCACGACACAGTAAAGGCTAACGCCAACAGCGAAGTAGTTCCACGGCATAATGTAGGCTAAAGTGTAGCTCTTAAACGTGTCAGCGGTGATTGCATCAAATTTTCCGATAACATGGTTAAACTGTGTGATAAGCTCAGTGATAGAAAACAGAAGATCGGACACGGCCAAGGATGTCAACAAAATGTTGGTGGATTCTTTGAAGCCTTGACAGACCATGATAAAAATGGTGAGACAGTTTCCTACAATCCCCCACACACAAAGTATGGGAAGGACGACGCAGTAGCCACAGAAAGTTAAAATTTCTAGAACGTCATCAGGTATGTCATAGATAGGACCAGATGGTTCATGAAGCGATTGATCTTCCTGGAGATCTGATGGTGAGACTACGATTACAGACATAGTTTTATGATCAGCTCCAGAAATGTTTGTCTTGTTAAATAAATGTTTCTATATCACGAAAAAAAAACAACAACTATAAACTCCAGTAACAACAAGCATTACAAAATGACCATTGCTCACACTGAAATGGCCAACACTTTAATCTCTTTTGATAAATATTTAAAACAGTGAATCGTAGAGTTGTTGAACCTAGATTAGCCTAGCTCTCTCGTTATTGCATTTATATACACGTAATAACAAATCTTTCGGAAAACATGGAAGCAAAAGAGTCTAGAAATTAGAGCTGATATAATTTACTTTAAAAAAGGAATCGCTTATAATAGACGTCAGCAGTGAACAATACACTACTCATATCGCAAATGAAAAAAATGTGGATCTTGAAAAGGCAATTCTGTATATTTATACATTTACAGAGAAAGCTTTTCAAAAAGAGGCATTTTAAAAATAAGATGTAGTTTATGAAAACTGTTGTTAGAACCACGAAGAAAACGTTTGATTTTAGTTAATGTTGTTCTAGAAGTTTCTAGATTTTCAAATTGTTGTTTTTTATCAATCTAGCAATCATCATTTCTTTAATTGGAAAATGAAATGTCAGCACGGATAATCTTGTAAAATGGCCTAAGGCAATTGATTAAATTTCGTTGTTTTGTGATTCATAAACGACAGTATGATACTCCAATCGATTGCTTTTTACAACCATCGCCTCTAGCCAATATTTTAAAAACTTTCGATCGCGGTATGCCCCACTTCCCTGTCTAAATCGATAATGGTGTCGTGTTATTATCAATATCAAAGTACCCGAGTGACTTATGCGTTGCGTTTATATCTACCACTTGATTCAAGTCTCCCACTCGTCACATTCAACTAACTTTCTTTGCTTCTATTAACACAAGCTCACTAGGATCCGTTGTCCACCAGCGTTTTGTACAACAAAACTTCGCGTACGTTAAAAGTAACGTTATTTAGCTATCACACGAAAGAACTATGATACTCGAATGAAATTTACCTTACCGTTTCATAATAGAAAAAGAAAGTATGTAGAGTAGTCGAACCTGATGTTGTTTTCTACTTTTATATCTGTAGAAAAAGTAATTAAACAAAAATATACCATGTTAACACATAAAACGAATGGTAACATGATGTTAAATTTGAATTCACAAGCATACTTTTTTCGCCGTTGCATTAATATAACACCATTTTGTAATTACTCTGCTTTTTTTCTGATAACTTATGTTTTCTATTTAAATGTAGAATCTATATAAAATATTCTGAAATATAATTTTAATCAAACCGGATATGTAAAAAAATAGAAATTTTATCTGTTCTAAAATAACTTAAAAATATTTGTAATTAGTGCGAGTTTTAAAGAGTATAAATTGTATTCAATATATTTTCAGATAATTTTACAGATAGGCCTACATCTCTCGCATTTCACAATATAAATGAATATTTTGCTAGCATTTATTTATTCCGTGTTTAACAAAGCATTAGCACATTATTTAGGAAAATATCTTAAACATTGCAGTTTTAATACTGTTGGTTAATCTAAACTTTTTGTAGTTTCAAATATATATATATATATATATATATATATATATATATATATATATATATATATATATATATATATATATATATATATATATATAAATAAATGCTAGCAAAATATTCATTTATATTGTGAAATGCGAGAGATGTAGGCCTATCTGTAAAATTATCTTAAAATATATTGAATACAATTTATACTCTTTAAAACTCGCACTAATTACAAATATTTTTAAGTTATTTTAGAACAGATATATATATATATATATATATATATATATATATATATATATATATATATGAAAAGAAATATAGCACAAATCAAAACATTAGACAAGTGTTTAACTTAGCATTGGCACATATAAAGATAAAATATCGTAACAGTTGCATTATAAATGTTTACAGTTTTGAATATCAAGTTAAGATTAATATATTTATGTGAAAACAATCAATTAGATCATAAAAAGGTACATTTTTGAACTCATAGAGCCCGTGTAAATAAGCTACTTATTTTTACTTTCTAGCATATGGAGTAAAACACATTCTAGAGTCGGACAAAATGTGTTTTGCTATCTATAGATTGTGTCAGCATTTGACGTGATAATTTGAGTAGGCTACCGTTGCAGTTTAGGGCATAGTGCTGACCATCCCTTCATATGGCGAGGTCTAGAAACGCATGAATTCTACTTCATTTGCTCAATAGATTACTAGGTCTAAAGAGGAATCTTTACTTTTTTTTACTTAACCGTTCCTGTAAGTTGGACAAAATTTCATACATACGTATTTAGATTTCTTACCTTTATATTGAAATTGAGGCTTTCAATTTTGATGGGTTGTTTTCATGACATATAGCTAAGATTTTTGTGTGTGCCTGTCTTCAAAGTTTTGTATGCGCACAAAAATCAACTGAAATATTCAAAGAAAGCCTTGAGGAGTCCTCATCGATTGAAATCTCAAGACGTTCCTAATGAAATGCAAAACACATCAATTTTAGTTGTTTTGTTTATTTTACTACTTCTGGGATCAACAAAGTATAGCCTGTATGTACGCATAGTATTTGTTCCGGAAAATGTTTACTGTCAATCATTGATTGATCATACGAATTCCTACAGATATTTTCAAAAGTCTGCTTGGGTAACTATGTTTATAATTACACCAGGGGTAACAATAACCGTCTTCTCTGTTATAATTGTAGGGAAACTAGTCCGGCCATCATGAGCTGTTAAAACCATGCCAGAGAAAGCCCACTGGAAGATAATCAAAGGCTTGAAATGCATTAAAATAACTTTGACCCTCTGCTTTTGTCTGATGTTTCTGGTGCTAATGCCGTCACAAACGTTTTACGTTTATTTTGACTACGCCGAGTTTCAACTTTTTGCTAGAAATGCAAGTACTATTACAACGTGTTTTATTATAATTGTTTATCAAATAGATGCTTATGTTTATTTTTTTTAACATTTTAAAATTTTGAATTCTTTCAGAAAATAGTTTTGATTTTGCTTAATCTTAAAGTTAATGTTTACCAATTTAAGATTCATTCACGATAAACCACGAATTGAACCTTACAAATAGCCCGAAACAAAATCTCTCTTCTTCCATTAAGTTATGATGCCTAGGCTACCAATCACCATAATTTAAAAAAAAATTCATTGTATGTGTGTGTATATGTGTGTGTGTATGTTTGTGTGTGTGTGTCTGTGTGTGGATTAGAAACGATGTATTACAAATGAACAGGAATAAAATAATTTTAGCTTACAATTGTGGAGCCAGGACAGAAATCTAAATACATGGGCACAAAAATTGTATAACTTTTATAAAGCTTATCATTACAAAACGTACAACTCAGTTTAACCAGAATGGTTTTAGCGCTAAGTAAGTACCTTAAATGTTTTGGTTGTATCTCTTTTTTGTTTGTCTGTCACATTTTCATTTACAAAAAAAAATTAGAAAACGAAAGTAAAACATCCCAATCTTATTATGTCCAGAGCTTTCGAGTAAATTATTAGAGGGTTACAATAGGGTGAGCTAACATGGCTAAAAAATGCGAAACTAATTTGAGATAATGCTATGCATAGAGACTTTTAATTGTATATTATTTTGTCTGTTTATGCTTTGAGTTTTAGGCAAAGTTTTCGCACCGTCGATTTTTAAATGCCACCCATTGTTTATATCTATATACTACTAAAAGTCAGAAGTGTGTAATATTTTATTTTTGTTTTTGTGTTTTTTCTTTTGTTTTTCTGTTCAGCTTGATCAGAACATCTGCATTATCTGTAGAACTGTAAAATACATATTTATTTAGAGAAAAATGTTCTTTTTTTTCCCAAAATGTTAAACACAAATTTATTTAAAGACGATAATTAAAAAATTCATATATTCTTTGTAGAAACACCACTTTAATTATTAAAGTACAGAACAAAACTTCAATTACGTATTATCACAACAAGCGGGCATCCATGGAAGATCATTTTGCTCTTTCAAAAGTTTAACGCATTATAAAGCTAAGGACACGTCTGTATGCTATTTTTATTAGGTTCTAACACTAGTATCAATTTTTAATAGGTTACGCTTCATAGTTCTTCAAATTTGAATATACGATTCTTCTTCTTCTTCTTCTTCGTTCTTAATTTTTGAATATGGTGGAGGATTCAGACAGCAAGTCCAACTTCGTGGACAAACCGGACTGTGGTTTCCAGTTTGTCAGGTGTCCCATATAATTTTTCCCTGAGTGGGGTGGGGTGGGGCCAGTGTCTGACTCTTGCCTGGCTATACAGAGTACAATCCTGGAGTACGTGCTCCGTGTTTTCCGGGGCCTTGCCACAAGGGCACATTTCGCTACACCCAACCTTCAGTTTTTTGTGCATGTGTTGATTTAGTCTGTTGTGGCCTGTTCTGAGTCGAAAGATTATGTATTGTTGTTTTCGTGTTAAATTGTAATAGCCGTCGTCTTTAATGTAGTGAGGGTGTGTGACAGACCACATTTGCGTTTGTTTGTTTTTAATTATTCTTTTTATTTCTTTTGGGTGTAGCGAAATTACCGGTTGTGGTTTCTTTCCCCCAATTTTTGCCAGCTGGTCTGCGATCTCGTTACCCTGGATCTGGCAGTGGCCCGGGATCCACTGCAGCACAATTCTGCTGCAGGTATTTTTTAGCCTCTCTAGTGCTGTCATAAGTGTTTGAATATAGGACTCCGGATTTTGTAGGGATTGCAGGACTGATTTGGCATATGTAAGAAATACAATCTGACTATTCGGTGATTCAGGGTGTTCTGACAGGAGATTTGCTGCGTGTTCTAAAGCTTCTTTTTCTGCCCTAAAATTGTCGGATAGGCTGCCTGTGGCTATTGCCTTTTCCAGGCTTTCTGCGCTTGGCCATTCAATAAGGATGCCAGCCCCGCCGTTTTTTGTGGCATCTTCAGCTGAGCCATCTGTGAAAACTCTAATCCAGGTATTGCTGGGGTACTGATCCTTAATGTGTTTATTTGTTATTTTCTTAAGTTCTTCTAGATCATAGTCAGATTTTTTTTCCTATGGTGTCTATTGAGTCAATAATGGTTAAGTGACAGTGGGAGATCCAAGGCGGGGAGAGGTTTTGAGTTTTTATTGCTTCAGGAATGATGTTTTCGATTTCATATTTCTTTTTCAGATTCTTTGCTTCTTTAATGAAACTTGTTCTTTGTAGTCTGGTTGATGGACTGGGTTTCTGGAGTTTTTGTTTTAGGTTATGGTTTTCCAGTGCCTCTAGCTTTGTGTATTGAGTGAGGATTTTTGATTCTCTTCTTTCTTCTATTGAGCTAAGAGCGGCTATTTCCTCCATAGCTTTTATGGGTGTTGTTTTCATGGCTCCTGTCATTATTCTCAAACCAATGTTCTGAACTTTGTCAATTTTGCTAATATTTGTTTTTGCTGCTGAGCCCCAAGCCGAAGCACCATATTCTAACGTAGGTCTCACATAGCTGGTGTAGGTTTTTTTCAGGATGTGGTGATTTGCTCCCCAGTCTGTTCCTGCCAGTTTCCTCATTAGATTAAGTCTTTTGATCCCATTACTTTGTGTGTTTTCTATTTGTTTTCTCCAGGTAAGTCGAGTGTCAAAAGTGACTCCTAGGTATTTGGGGTGGTCATTTTTTTCTAGCTCTTGGTTTTCTAGGGTAAGTTTCATTTTTTGATGTTTAGTTGATAAGGTGAAGATTGAATAAGTTGTTTTCTTGGTATTGATGGATAAGCCCCAGTTTTTGGTCCATTTGCCGAGCTTGTCAAGTGTTTCTTGAAGACGAAATTTTGAGGTACCAATATATTCCTCTGTGCTGATTAGTGAAAGGTCGTCTGCAAACATGCTTCTTTTTACTCTCCTTGGGATGTTTTCATTTAAGTCATTTATATAAATGAGGAAGAGAGTAGGAGACAAGACTCCTCCTTGAGGGACTCCATTTTTTATAGTTACTGTGTGCTTTCTTTTTCCTTGCATGGAGACTGATGCTTTTCGGTTGCTTAGGTAACCTTTTATGAATATACGATAAATTTATCTAGATCTATCGATAGATTTATTGCTAGATTTAAGCTGCGGGAGGAAAGTAGGCCAAACCAAAATAAATTAGTTTAAAAGAAAAACATGTTTAAAACACAATAATTTATTGATTTTCTTCATTTAACTGTTTTATTCCTAAATATTTGATACAAATCTTTTTCTCTTTGCAATGGAATTTGGTTAAATTAGGATATAGTTTAATTAAAAAATATGTCGTTGGTTTCCTGGCAAAGTCAATAGTATGTTAGACATTTAAAAATATTTGCGGGTCCGAAACAGATGCAGTCATAGTTATTTTAGTTTTTTTTTACTAAACTTATTCAGTGTTTTTAAAAGATAAAAGCTTATTGGCTGAGATGTTACAGCTATTTAGGTTGTTTTTGTTTACCTTTTTGTGGCCGTGTGTGAGAGTGGGGAGGTGGAGGGGTAAGATAAAAAACGTAAAAAAGGGTGAAGTAATTTAGGGCTGATCCCAAACCCAAAGTTATCTAAGTATACGGGTGGTCAGTAAATTCTTAGTTTCTCAAACAAAACTGAGAAGATCTATATTTTTTGTTGTTGTATTTTTATTAAATCAAACTTTGTACAAACGTTTAATGAAACTTAAGTAACTGATATAAAATGTCATCGTGCAGTTACAGAACAAATAGTCTTATTTTATTACATACATTTTTTTCCCATCCACATATCCATTATTTATAGATTTAGAATTTTAAAATATTGTTATTTAATTAAAAAGTTAAAAACTGAGTTGAGTTTATTTTTCATTTACTAATTAGCTCGGACCATATTTGTTTGCATATGCATTCTCATATAAGATGATGGTCGAATGGTAGAACATACGACAGCCAACCAAAAAGTCTCGAGTTTGAATCCTGGTTCAAGCCCCTAGAACGTGCCTGCGTCCTTCCAGCTCTGATAGGTACCTGACTCAAGTTAGGGAAAGTAAAGGTGGCATAGTGCTGATCACACTATCCCTTTGTATGCCGTGGTCTAAGAAACAGGTGAACTCTACTTCACTTGCCCCACTGACCGTCAGGTTTGTAAGGTAAACTTTATTTTTTTCTCTCGAAATTTGTCACTGGTATGTATAACGTATAGTACAAAGGGTCTCTATCACATATTTTTCTCCAGGGGGGGGGGTATAGGGGTGGGGATTGGAGGAAATGCTCCGTCGGAAATTGACCTACCCCCCCCCCCCCTTCGTGCGGGACGCTTGTTGAAAGAAACTCAGATTGTCTGTAGACCCGACTGGGTTTCATCGATTCGAGTTAAATTGTTCAATCAATTTGTTGCGGCTCGGATCAGACACAGGAACCTAGACCGTACCAATTATCGTAGGGTGGGGTGGGTGGAGGTGGGGTGTATCAGAACGAAGGTTTCGGTGGCACGTGACTCTGTCATCCCCTGGGGGGAAAGTGTTTGGCAAGAAGGATCTAAGTTCACTGACACTGCTGAAGATGTCACTGGAATTGATCAGAACACTGGTTTGTTCTGTCGTAAAATCCATATACAAATTAACTTGATAGGGCCGACTGATGATGGTACATCAATGATATAAGCTTTTATGTAGTAAACAAAGACTGTTTTTTTAACGAATATTGTAACGGCATTTTGACAAAATTCTAATGTATCGATTTTGTTCAAACTTACCCGGTACATTTGTCATCTATCATAATGCAAGAATATCTAAGATTTAATATAATTAGATATAACATTAACCATAAATAATTAATTAAAATATTATTTAACTCAACAACTAAAGAGGAGATAACAAGATTAAGTGCTAGTCGACGGCCGTTGGTTTCACTAATCAGAGCCGATCTCGGAAAAAGGATGTAATACTGAAACAAAAAAACAACCTTGAAGTCATTTTTGGATGATCTCTAAGTAAAATTTAAAATAAAAATGTATGCAGTTCAACCAATTTTCAACTTCTAAGTGAAACAAGATTTGTTTTGAAAGAAGAATTAAAAAAAAAAACAAAAAAAAAAAAAAAAAAAAACAAACAAACAACAACCGAAGAGTCAATTAGGGGCACCAAAATCCGACTAAACATGAAATTCCAAAATCTCTTTAATTTTTAAATGGAGCACATTTGAAATATATATTTTAAAACAAAATGAACAACCACCTCAATTTTGAGCGCTATGGGTCCATATCACAATGGTAATCTGTTAATAAATGTATAACAGAGACCTCTACGAAGAAATCTTGAAAATTAAAGATGCCAATTTTGAGAAAATGCTTTTTAAAATAAATCTAATAAGTAATAATTTACTTTTCAATCATTTTTGCCCGTCTATATATCTAAAACACGATAACTTGAGTAGCGTTTCATTTAGGTTGACCAAATTTTAATACATAAGTACTATGTCAAATGTGTAGTTTTCTCTCAACTTCTGTGCGATATCGGGTAATAGGAAGTGGTGCTTACTCCACTTTTGGTTCATCGAAGCCTATAAGTTGAGAATCTTAAAAGTTAGGTAAACGAAATTTCAAATACAAGTATTAAAAGTATGCAATAGTTCTTTTTGAACAAGTTCCGATTACCGGAAGTGGTACACGACAATCTCGACGTTTAACCCAACCCTGAGTCGGATACTGATATAAAATGTCAAAGAGCCTGCTTCATTTACCGCAATATAATTGTCATGCAATATTTCAATAACAATGAAACCATCATTTGTTGTTTTGTTTTTTCTACACACTACATTTCCCCCCAGCTTTTTCAGTTTTAAATTTAGGTTATAAATATAATTATGAAATTGTAAGTAATATAAAAAAAAATTAATATTCCTTTTTTTCTTGCATTTGCATTCTTATGCTTTGAAAGAACCTCGTTGTGACATTGTGTATTGGATGCAGGGTTTCTTTAAGACAATTTTCACTTGTTGATGGGGGGTGAGGGGAGTTGACACTGGTTGATGAAAATATTTCTAAACACACACACATGTATATATATATATATATATATATATATATATATATATATATATATATATATATATATATATATATATATATATATATATATATCTATCTAATATATAAAGCTCAGTTCTGTATGTAATGCATTTGTATGTCGTTGGAATTGTACGATTTTAAGTGTTAGAAAAATTATCGTGCGCATTTGTCTAAATTTATGAGCTAAAAAATTACCATTGAAAGTGTTGGGAAATAATTTTCATTTTTCAAATTATAGTAATAATTGTCGGCATGTTCATTAAACACAAGTTTTAAAAAAAATATCATCTTTTACAAAAATTCTAATTATGTCTTTATTTAGTCCTATAGCACTTACTTCCCTTTGATAAATTAGGAAAAACACAATTACTTCCCTTTATAAAAAACCATTGCATTCCGTGAAAATAATTTACTTTTTAATTACTTTGTTTTGGTGTTGGGAAAAAAAATAATTACATAATTAGCGGGGATTGATCAAGTGCAAATGTTGTAGGTATTTTACGGATAAGCTTGGAGTATTAAAATTGTTTATTAAATTGAAACAGGCGCGTTCGTTTAAGTGAGTGCAAAAGACTGTGAATAAGTTGGGGTACTATAGTCGTTCATTAAGCTAAAACAGGTGATTCCGCCCCGGGCGTTTATGTTCGCGTTAGTGTTTTCTTTGTGTTTAGGTGGGTTTGCGTTAGTGGTTGCGTTTTAATTTGGTTCGTTTTTGTTCTTTCTTTTTTCGTTTTTGTTTGTGTTTTTTTTTGTTTGGGTTTGTATTTGTGTTTTTGGTTGGTTTTGCGTTTGGATTTGGTTTGTTTTCGTTTGCTTTTTTCGTTGATTTTTTTTTTGTTGGTATTGGTGTTTGTGGTTGGGTTTGTTGTTAGGTTTTTGTTTTCGTTTGCTTTTTTGTTTGTTTTTTCTTTGTGTTTGTATTGGTGTTTGTGGGTGTGGTTGTGTTTGTTGTTAAGTTTTTGTTTTCGTTTGTATTTGTAATTGTGTTAGCGTTATGTTTGCGTTTTGTTGTTTTGGTTTTGGTTGGTTGTGGTCTGGGTGGGCAATGCCGGGTTTATGATGATTACTAAACACACAGGTAATGGTCTTTAACAGAAAGGTTTTTCACAGAAGCCAGAGCAGGGCCTGGCCGGGACGGCTAGTATATATATATATATATATATATATATATATATATATATATATATATATATATATATATATATATATATATATATATATATATATATATATATATATATATATATATATATATATACATACATATATATATATCCTCCAACAAAATTAAAATTAAGAATTATGTATCAACATGTAATGCACCATATGGCCCGTCGAATCAAATTTCAGCCTGCTTTTTTGTGTAGATTTGCTACCATCTGAAAAAAAAAAACAACTACAAGGCAGCAGCTGTTTGAGTGTGGAGTTGTCTCTCCTCCACCAACGAGCCTATTCTGTCAGGGAGAGGGTAATTAACTTGGGAAAAATGACTGTGTGGTCCTGATGGTGGGTAATTAACAGGCAGTGCAGTACTCTACAAACTGTTAACAAACGTCACTAATTTGGTACTGATCTCAAACCCAGTTTAATTAAAATTGGGGCTCACATGTAAAAGATGGAATCGGTGATTGAGACTAACACCTCTAACAAATTTTACACGTGTAAAATGAAAGTTTGCCTGACGAACCATACCCAGCAGGTTTGACTTACATACGTCAAGTACATATTTTAATATGGTGTGATGCTGTGGCAAAACGGCACGTCTTATCGTATGTACTCAACTTTGTGCTTTGAAGCATGGATCAGGTAAGGGGTAACGATATATTTATGTATATAACATAAAAACGGCAGTGGAGATATATTTGTTACAATTTAAAACTCGTAGTTACAACAAGGTAAGTACAAAGTACACAAAGTAAAAAAAAAAAACAAACACTTAATACCGATTAGGATTTTTTAATAAGTTTAAATACTTTTTATGTTTATAACACAGTATAATTAACGCAAAGCTCATAATGATTTTATGCATACAGCATATAGGAGAACAACAACAAAAAAAAACGAACAAATCCTTTGGTGTTTCTTGAAACAACAATATCGAAAGACTCAAACTTTTGCTTAAGATTTCAAGATTCGCATGACTGCTAACTGCAAAGCCTAAAGTAAGGATCCCGGAATCGAGTTCATATGGCGTTCCTGATGGTTCCTTAGTTACATTAGAGAAAAACGAATATCCCTTTATAGGCACAAGTTATAAAATAAATAAACATTACTACATCTGCTCCGCATTTACTGAAAACATGGTAATGAGTACTTTAATTATTAGCTAATCACGTTTGTAAATAAAGTGTTTATAAATAGAAAAACAAATGATCAGAAAAAGGGCACAATGTAAACAATTAATAATTATAACAAAGACTAAAATATAAATAATCCCTAATGTTTATTTAGAATCATAAAAATTAAAATCTTTTTAGAAATATTACAAAATTGACAATTATAAATTGTTTACTTTAAAAAAAAAACAACAAGAAAAAACCGATTGCAATGTTATAATAAAGCAAATAGACAAGACCCCAAATAATAGATTTTTTACAGTTGCGTTGAATTGTTCGAAATTCCACAAACAGAATTTCTAAAATAAATAAATAAATTTTTCGTCATAAAATGGTTGCTAAAAACCGTTGTTTGAAAATTTTTGAAAACTTCAAACTTACTGTAACATGTATGACGAAACCAATTAAAGCATTGACTTGATGAACAATTTCTATTAAAGACAAAATTATATTTGTTGTTTGAGGGTGGAAAATAGAAGAAAAAAAATCAAACAACCTGTGATGTAGCTTATGGACGATCCCTAAGTAAAATACGGTTTGTGTTTAATGTATTCTACTGAAATTTTCCGCTGTTCTAGACTATTGTTTAGGAAAGCTGCTATAATTCTCAAAATTTTGGTAATTTCTGTTTAGATTGATAACATTTTACAGAATAAATTACTGCATAAGAAATGATAAATTGGCCTTGGTCTTGAGTACATCCTCCATTTCTCTCTCTCTCTTTCTCTTTCTCTCTCTCTCTCTCTGTCTCTCTCTCTCTCTCTCTCTCTCTCTCTCTCTCTCTCTCTCTCTCTCTCTCTCTCTCTCTCTCTCTCTATATATATATATATATATATATATATATATATATATATATATATACAGCAATGAATGTTTGTCTAAATGTCTGTTTGTTCGTTTGTTTGTCTTTTATGTATTACTACACCTTTCATGAAACTTTGCAAAGTTGTTGAGAATACTTCTGTGGAGGTATCTGTGAAAAAAAGTCAAATTTGCAGGGGTGACGCCCCGTCAGGGCACGATTCGATTCTTCTCTATATACGGTATATACAAGTTGAAATCGATTGCGGTTTGGCACCGTTCATCAGTTTAGTGCCTCTCGGAAGCTTTGTTTACTTTGAGTTCAGCATCAAAGCTTTAAAATGAACTATATTTTCTCTAGTTGTAAATAGATCAGCTTAGTTTGAATTTAAGCAGCAACAAAACTTAAGCTTGAATATTTTTGAAAACTTAGAGCTCATGGTGACATAGATTATAAAGTTGATTGAGGCGTTCAGTTGATAAATGATTTCAGTTAAACAATAGAAAAGTTCCTGACTGTTTTTTGTAAACGGCTGGTACTCCGCATATTGAAAGTAATTATTAAATGCATTGGTTGGTACCAACACAAGAAATACCATACACATACAAATAGTCAATGTGATCTTGATCGATTTCATGTCCTTGACTCTCTTTTTGTGGGCTTTGGCGGACATGGTTTTGACTTGTTTGGATGATAGAATAAGTTTCACTATGATCAGCACAGAAAACACAATAGTTGTCAAGACAGGTGTTATTACTATTGCGGGTATTATTACCACCTCCTCATAAACGTTGTAAAAAGTACTTGTAATATCGTAAATTCCACAATAAAAATAGTTAGTGACAAATATATTGCTACCGTTTAAATAATGGGACTCTATGCAAAATTGAAAATTGTGTGGAATGTGCAATAAGGCAACGATAAAGAAAGTAAAGACAGACATTATCGAAGTACGAAACGGTGTGAAGATTATACCAGCTTTAAAGGGGAACCACACAGCGACCATTCTTTCAAGGGCGATAAACACGACATAGTAAAGGCTAACTGCAACAGCGTAGTAGTTCCACGCACTAATGTAGGCTAAAGTGTAGCTCTCGTACGTTTGAGATGCGACTAGATCAAATTTTTCTACGACAGGAGTCAACTGGACTATCATTTCAGTGATAGAAAAAAGAAGATCGGACACGGCTAAGGATGTGAACAAAATGTTGGTGGATTCTTTGAAGCCTTGACAGACCATGATAAAAATGGTGAGGCAGTTTCCAACAATTCCCCACACACAAAGAATGTGAATGATGACGCAGCTCACACAGAAATATACAATGTCTAGAACCTCATCAGATACATCATAGATAGGACCAGATGATTCAGAAAACGATTGATCTACCTGGAGATCTGACTTTGAGACTACGGTTACAGACATTGTTTTATGATAAATTCTTAAGCCTGTAAAAATATTTATTGTGAAATAAAAATTCAAAAATTTCGAACTCGAAAACTGAGAGATACAAATTCATCTAACAACATTAACTACTAAAAATTTGCTTCGCACAATTGAATCAGTGTTATTATATAAAAAAAATATAATGTTATTGCTTATTCTTCCTTTTGACACCAGCATTAATTTTACTGCTTTTTTTGATAACAGCTTTCTTATAAGAGAAGCAGAAATATTTTGAAAGAAGGTTCAAAATAATTTTTATGTAAAAAATAGTTTATAATAAACGACATCAATGAGAATTTTTATACTTTACTACTTATATATATATATATATATACAATGTCTGAAATCAAAAGTTTTTATGAAAATAATTTTAAAAGCTTTAACGTCGGTTTTAGATAAACTAATTTTTTGTTCATTACCATTATGTGTTCCACAATTTCTAAAATTGATGTTTGATCTAATGGTATCTAAAAGTAAAAAAAAACTTGGAACGCACATTTTGAAGCGGCACTTTAATATATTTATAAAATAATAGCGATAGTAGCTTTAAAAGTAAGAGGTCATTTTGGAAGAAATGTACTTTGTACCCCATCAAAACACAATTTGATTCAATTTAGTGTTATTCGAGAAATTTTAAGATTTTCCAAAGGTTATTTTATGTTCTTTGTCAATCAACTGGAGATTCAAATGTCAAAGTGGAAAGTACGTGAGGTGGCCAAAGGCAGTGAAAATAATGTCGTAATTTCGTAATTGTCCAATTTTGAAGCTGCAACAACATTCTGAAATCGATAGTCTTGACATCTATCCCCTGTAGCCGATACTTTAAAAACATATTGATTACAAGATGGTTACACTTTCCTTTCTAGATCAATAATGGTGTCGTGGTAGCATCAATATCTAAGTACCAGACTGACTTCTGCGTTACTGTTTATATCTACTACTGTATTCCTGTTTTTTGTGTCTCACACTATACTAACGTTCTTTGCCTTTATTAGTTTTTAAATATTTAACACTAGCTAAACTGGGCTCGATTTCACTAGCATTTTAGAGAACTAGAACTCCGCGTACGTTAAATGTAACTAAACATTACTGTCACAAGAACCAACCGAGATACACCAATAAAATTTACTTGATAAATATTATAGATTCTTCAACCACGGCAATTAGAGTGAAGGTTATGTACTGAAGAAGTTACTGCCAATCTGCGATATAATTTCCGTAACAAAACAAGAAAGTATGTTGAGTATTGGAACCTCTTACTTTTTTCTACATTTATCTTTGACGACAAAACTAAAGAGATATATAATGTTTTAATACATAAACTAATACTAAACACCGTGTTGAGCAATATTTCACATAGATCAATGTTTATTTCCTTTATTAATATAACTTCATTTTGTAATTATTCTGCATTCCATCAAACACCTGTAACGTTTTCTATTTGTAAGTAGAATCTATAATAGATATTTGTGAATCTAACTTCTTTACTTCCGAGAAAAAAATTAAAACAACTGAAAATAAAAAAAAAATAAACTAAACTAAACAAATTGAATTTGACTAATATTTTAAAGATAATTGTACAAATACATTACATTTTACAATTTTTTCTAACATTGTTACTTATTGCGAGCACATTAGAGCATTAAAACACATCTACTTACAACTAGCATAAATAATGCCTCGGTTATCCAACAATTTGAGTGAATGATGCAGAATCTGGCTGAAATTGCAACCTGGTAATAGCTTTATCTTAAAACTGAAATTAACACTTGATTTTTTAGATGGCTTTGTTCATGACACATTTTAATGTGTTGTTTCAAACCTGTTTTGAAAATTTCGGAAGTGCACACACATTAATTCAAAGAAAACCTTTATGTATTCACACCTATTAAAAAACACAGATATTCCCAATGAAGCGTGGAATAAATCAGGTTTAGTTTTTTGTTTATAATTCTACTTATGGGATCAAAGAAATAAAACTAATGCATTTACATAATGTTTGTGAATAAAAAAAAAGCCCCCATCAAACAAGATTCTCCCAAAAGAAAGGAAAAGCTTAAGATATACACATTGCGTAAAGTTTGAAAAGAAAAACAGAAACTTGGCATTTGAAGTAACGAAATATAAGTACAAAATAGAAACAATAAAAAACAACGGAAAATATTTCAAACATGTTGTTAGGAGACCCCGGACATCCCGTGCACGATGTACCAACAGACATTGCTGGTCTTATTTCTTTCTGTGTTAACTGCATCATTATCCACATCCTCTGTGTGTGTGGAATTGTGGGAAACATCCTCACCATCGTCATCATGGTGCACCACGGCTTCAAAGAATCCACCAACATTTTGTTCACGTCGTTGGCCGTGTCTGACCTGCTATACTCCGTCACGCGGATGCTGTCCCAGACGTACGACGTCATAAACGCGATTGATTCCGACGAGGCGTACACGTACTACAGCTACTATCTCGCCTACGTGTATACGTGGAACTACTACGCCATAGGAACTAGCGCCTACTGTGTCCTGCTAATCGCACTTGAGAGGATGGTGTCTTTGTTGTTTCCTTTTAAAGCTGTTCTAATCTTCCCACCATTTCGTTCAGCAATTTTAATATTTTTGATGTTCTTTTTAATTTTTGTTTTATACATATTTTTTCATTTACAATTATGCGTTGAACTGTATAATTTAAATAATAGTAGTGTATTTGTTTCCGGAGTCGTTTATTGTCGATTCTATTTAGAACATACATTTTTTTGTCGACTTTTTCAAAACTCTGCTTTGGTGACTATGTTTATTATTATACCAGTGGTAACAACCACTCTTTTTTGTATTATAATTATAGCAAAACTAGTACGTACATCAAAAGCTGTTAAAACACTGTCAGGGAAAGCCCACTGGAAGAGAATAAAAAACATAATGTCCATTAAAGTAACGCTGACTCTTTGCGCTTGTCTGATGTTTCTGGTGCTAATACCAACAAACCCATTTTATTTTTATTTTGACTACGCCGAGTATCAACCTCTTACAGAAAATGCTTCTACGGTTATAACGTATTTTATTACAATTATTTATCAAATAAATACGTCGATCAATTTCGTTATTTACGTGAAATCAAATTCTAAATTTTCGAATTCTTTAAAAAAATTGTTTTGGATTTGCTTAATATAGGAAAAAATGTTACATGTTTATTAACTTTTCTATTGGCATCTCTAGTTCTAAAAATTAATAAAATTTGAGCCCAGATTGATCAACTACTTCAGAAAAGAAAAAAAAGACTAAACTTCTTCTTTGAATCTTAAAAAGAACAAAAAAAAAAACCTGACTTCATTTCTTTTGTCACAATAACCATCAACATATTACATAAAGACAAGGATTAGAAAATTGATGAAACTTTATTTGACGATCTAAAAAGTGCCAGACATATAATTTAAAAAAAATGTATCATTACACAATGTACATATCATTTGTTTTGGTTTCTAATTTCCGTTGACCGGAAGTATTAGTTTTCGCTATTTCCGATTTCTCAAAAAACGCATGTGAATTTATAAAGTATTAATAATATTCCGTACTATTATACACTATACTATACTATTGTTTGGAGTTCACTTGAAGCGTAATTATTTTTTCTATTCTATTTTTTAAAGTTTAAGTAATTAAAAATGGATAAAAAATATATCTATATTTCGAGTTGACATCCCCTGTAGTGTTATATCAGAATATTCGAGAATGTTTAGGAGAGATCACTATCCGTTTATTTTTCTTGTTACGTAAATATTTTTCTTTGAACGTTTTTATTATATATTTATTATATATTTATGTATTTCACAAAGAAAATAAATTGGTTTTCAACATTGCTGTCTTTACTTTTTGTGTTTTTTAAATTCTGAATTTTGTTACTAAAGACAAAAATGTCAACGGTCCTTGAGTAGATACTGTAGTAAAAAATGTCCAATTTATTTTAATATCAATGAGCCCAGCAATTGTTTGGTTAATCTACGTGTCTTATTTTATTGTATTGTAAATTTAGTTTATATAATATATATATATATATATATATATATATATATATATATATATATATATACATAAAGCAAAGTGGTCAGGTGCCCAATAGGGCACTTCCCGGCGCCACAGGCGCGTCAAATTTGGCATGATGGTGCCTTGGGGCGATAGAACACGAGGGCACGTGACGGTTTCCGTAAAGTCTACGGACAGGGGGTCAAAACTGACCTCGACTGACCGGCGCCTTATATGGGCTATATCACGAAAAACAATTTCCGACGACGACCCCCCTTGAAATTTTGTGAGGTGGTAGGTGAACGCCTTGGGGTGTCACAAAAAACTCGGCATATCTGGGAAAACTTCGTAAAGGGGTCAAAACTTACCAGTCGTATTTCCCTATAGATTTCTTTGTATTTTATGGGAAAAAATGAGGGTCATTTCAAAACGGCTTTTAGGGCACTTACCCTCTTTACATCTGGCTAAGTTTTAGTATGTTTATAGGTAAATGGCTTGGCCGTAGGGCAGACCTGTCGGTCTCACTCAAAGCCCTTGACGAGGGCTAAAAAGTGACCGCCAGTGAAATTCTCTTTATATGAGGTCTATTACGAAATATTTTTTCCTCCGACGACCCCCCTTGATATTTTGTAAGGTGGTATGAGAACGTCTTGGGGTGTCACAAAAAACTCGGCATATCTGGGAAAACTTCGTAAAGGGGTCAAAACTGACCAGTTGTATTTCCCTAAATAATCTTTGTATTTTATGGGAAAAACAGAGGGTCATTTCATCGCAGACTTTAGGGTACTTAAACTCAGTATATCTGGCTAATTTTTGCATTCTCCTAGGACAATGGCTGGACCTTTAAGGAAAACTGTTGGTTTGACTCAAAGCCCTCGACGAGGGCTAAAAAGTGACCGCGTGTGAAATTCTCTTTATATGAGCACTATTACGAAAAAAAAATTCCTCCGACGACCCCCCTTGATATTTTGTGAGGTGGTAGGAGAACGCCTTGGGGTGTCACAAAAAACTCGCCATGTCCGAGAAAAATCGGGAAATGGGTCAAAACTGACCAGTCGTATTTCCCTATATAATCTTTGTATTTTATGGAGAAAACAGAGGGTCATTTCAAAACGGATTTTAGGGCACTTACCCTCTTCATATCTGGCTAAGTTTTGGCATGCTTATAGGTAAATGACTTCACCGTATGGCAGACCTGTCGGTTTGACTCAACGCCCTCGACGAGGGCTAAAAAGTGACCGCGAGTGAAATTCTCTTTATATGAGCTCTATTACGAAAAAAAATCTCCTCCGACGACCCCCCTTGATATTTTGTGAGGTGGTAGGAGAACACCTTGGGGTGTCACAAAAAACTCGGCATATCTGGGAAAACTTCGTAAAGGGGCAAAACTGACCAGTTGTATTTCCCTATACAAAATTTGTATTTTATGAGGAAAACAGGTTAATTTCTACACAAATTTTAGGGTACTTACTCTTTGTATAACTGGCTAATTTTTTGCATACACCTCTATAGATGACTGGGCCGTATGGAAAACTGTTGGTCAGCATCAAAGCCCTCTAAGAGGGCTAAAAATGACTGCGAGTGAAATTCTCATTATACGAGATTTGGTCATTTGGTCTATGAACAGGGGAGGTAACTTTTAATGTAACAATTTTTTAATATTTTGTATACTCTTTTTAAGAAAAAACAAAAATAAAAAAAGTGTAGCATTGTTTTAAATGGATATTTTGTTATAACTTAAGTTTTGTATTGTATTAAAATTGGAAAATTAATTGGAAAAGTAATTTAATATAATATTTGATTGATAATGTTTATGAAGGCCCTTTCAGTTATAATAAGCTTGCGAGTAATAAGTTTGCGAATATTCCATCAATTTATGGGTACAATAAAAGTACCCCACTGAATAAATTCAGACCCTAAGCATTTAACATAACAGCAAATCACCTATTAATTAATCATTCAATTTCACAACTTTTTTGAAAACCTAAGCGAAGCTAGGCAGTATGCCTAGTATATATATATATATATATATAACCGACCCGGCCAGGCCCTGCACCAGCATCTGTGAAAAACTTAAGACCATGGCTTGTGTGTTTATTAAGCAACATATACCCGGCATGGACATTTGACGAAATAACACATAACCCTAATCCCAACTCTAACTTTAAACTTAACACTTACCACAATAAACTAAAACACAAACTCAAAAACAAACGGAAATACAGACGCAAACCCAAACCCTAAAAACTACCAACACAAAGAAAACACAAACCTAAACACAAACGCAAACACAAAAGCAAACGCTAATGCAAACGCAAAAGCAAAAGCAAACGGAAAAGCAAACACAAATACAAATAGAAACAAAAACGCAAACGCAAACCTACACGCAAACAATAACTAAAAAATGAAGTCTAAACGCAGCATAAACACAAATTTAAATGCAAACGTAAAGGCATAGTGCTCATAGTATGGCATGAGGCCCAAATCACCCCCTGCCGGGGCGCCGGCGGACCAGCTTAATTCAAATTAGTAAACGACTATACTAACCAATTTCATCCATATTATAGTGTTTTCCCATAAACGAACGTAGGCGCCATAGCGCTCATTGAAAAGCTTGGGATGCCATACGCCCTGGTTTCGATTTAGTGAACGGCTACAGTAACCCTTTATACACACAGCTTATCGAACTCTTTAAAACGAGAGTATGCACGATAGCGCTCATAGGATAGCCCAGGGCGCCAAATCGAACCCTATAGGGGAGCCGGCAGACGCGCCTAATTCAATTTAGTTAACGACAATAATACTCCGAGCTTGTCCGCAATTAAATATAGAGGATATTTAGGAGCGCCTCTAAACTGTTATTTGTTTAAAATAATAATTAGTACGTTCAGTGTACAAAAAACATAAAATAGCCGGGATTTTGAAGATCCGTGTTTTACACCCACATTGCACCTTCTATCCATGGTAATTATATAAAGTTTTTGTAAAAACTTTTTTTAAGGGAAGTAATTTTTATGTGTGATCTATCAAGGAAAATAATTGGTACTAATGGTACAAAGGGAAGAAAATTGTATTTTTTTCAAACACAATTTAAAATTGTGTGAAGGGTGATACATTTTTTTTGATTTTGTTCATTCCACATGACGATATTTAAAATGATACGTTTGTAAAATAAAACTTGTTTTACAAAACAATCAATATTATTATATAAAATAATTAATTTAGATAATAAATGCTTTCAGAATATTACATGGATGTGTTCCACGGATCCGTTCGCTGTCACATAGACTGAGTCCAATTCAACTCCATATATTAGATTGTTGACGTGTACTCAATTTTTATTTTAAAAAACCCAAAAAAAATAGTTTAAATATTTTTTTAAGCTTTTACTTTGTTTACACTGTCTATTTTTGAGTTTGAGGTAGATATATTTAACGTCATTTGTCTGTCTATCATCAGTCATGGGCGGAAACATGTTTCGTCCTCGTCTACCAGACAACGTTGTTAAACTTTTCATGTATGTCAAAATGATAATTTAATTAATTAGATATTTAGTAGACTTTAAAAAAAACAAAAAATTCCCTAATAGTAAAAAAAAAATTCACACTATTATATAAACATTGTTTGCATTCATTTGGTGCGAAACTCTTTATTTTTATTCTTTAAAAAAAAATTTAAGATTACCTCTAATACAGTGGTTCCCAAACTTTTTCGAGTGGCGACCCCCTATCATAAAAAGTAAGTGATCCGCGTTCCCCTTACAATTAAAAAGGCGAAATTCGTAAGGAAATTAATACGCACTAAAACAGAAGCTCTAGTAGACTTTCAATATGAATTATTCTTGCTAACTGTTTTAATACGATAAGTGAAATTACATGCTATTAATTAGCCTCAACATTCGCGGTTGTGTTTTTGTTAACGCAACCTCATGTCATTCTCAGCATTTAATTAATTTTTTTTGTTTTGTTTTTAATTGGAGAAATGTTGAAAATCTATTCTCGCAAAGATATGGGACACAAAAGGAACTAAAATTCGAACGGCAAATTTAGGAATTCATCTTGCAATTCATCGGTAATGCTTGCAACATAGAAGGAAGCAGAGAATGGGTAACGTGTCAATGCAGTTTCTTCTTCTTTCAGCTCAAGGATAACGCCGCAGTTCGTTTTCTAGAGATCCAAGATGCTCACAATACTCTTTTAAATTTTTATTTCTCACAATCAGATTCATCTAACACACTGCAGAGTTTCTCAAACATGGCATTATGTCCAAGATTTATTTTTCTCGCCAATTATGCAGTTTTGAAAAAAATGCCCTGAGATTATCATGAAAAGAGATAATATTCGTTCATTTACCCTGAAGCTACAGATTAAGCTTATGTTGATGTTCGAATATACCTGCGAGGTATGATACTCTCTCCAACCACTATTTATCGTTGAAGGATATCAAAAGGCCTTGTTTCCCTGGCACTTCCAAGAACAACTTGATTTCATCTTTTAATTAAAAAACACGAATCACATACTGTAGTGTAGAAAAGCAGAACCTCGTTGTCAGAATACATGTTCTATAAACGGATGGGTGTTTAGGGCTGCAGATTTAATATAATGTTCTACTTTTATTAGCACCGGAGTCGCAAAAGTCTTGCTGGTGAGGGCATACCGGTGAACCATTCAGTGGATTTACCTTGATAATGGAGCTAAATATTTTACTTTTTTCTGAAAGCCCGATTTTGACCCAAAAATCTGTTCAAACCCAACAGCACTTTTCCCATTTTGATCATCCAATTTTCTCCATATCTTCACAAAATAGCAACTCTTCTTTGCTATCATCTGAATGAATACTTTTCACAAAGACAAGCAACTGCGAACACGAACTTACGTACGTTGATTAATCAACTTGAAAGGCAAACAATGGTGAAATATTGATTTCATTCAAAATGTGTTTTTTTTAACATCTACGGACATGTCTGCTATAAGCCGCTGATTAGACCTAGATATTTGTTGCATCTTTATTGCACTGGAATCCCCAATCATTATTATCTTCAACATGTAGGGTTTGATGAGATTTTCTCCTACTGTGTGAGGTTTTTCTGCTTGGCTATTTCTAATACGACTTCATATGATGCTTGCACTGATGCTGTGTTTCCATGGTGAATACTGCCTATTCGGTCAAGTCTCTAACGTTTGCAACTAGCTTCTTGCCGGAGAAAGAATTCCAAATCTTTTTTGGTGCGTTTTGAAAGAATTGTCTAAAAATGACGTTTTAGTTTTGAAGGTTTTATAGATTCATGGCTGAGAACAACTTTGCACTCTCATAATTATTTCTTCTCTATTTAATTTCCATTGATGTTAATAAAACCGAATTTCAGATATGTTTCAAAATATTTGTTTTTCTTTGTCATTGCTATGGTTTAGTATACCAATTGACGACCCCCCCCCAGAAAGTCCTTCGCGACCCCCAGTTTGGGAACCCATGCTCTAACGTGTCAAGTATTTCAGCCTACTTTTCTTTTTGGATTTGCTTCCATAGCCTTTGTCCAACCAAGAACAAACTACAAGGCAGCAGTTGTTTGATTTTGGAGTTGTCTCTGAGTAGTATATCATGTCCCTTTTAATTATCATTTGGAGGGGGAGGTGGAGCAAATACATATAGTAAAATACTCCCCCTCACCCAGGCCAGCCTGGAGACGTGCTATATAGTAAAATATGGCGGTGGCCTGGAGACATGTTATATAGAAAAAAATATTATTTCCCCACCACAAGTGGGGGTTGGTGGTGATGGGTGATGGTTAAAATATGGGTCCGCCTTCTGTTACTTAAAAAATCTCATTACCAGTATATCGATTTTTTTGTTTGTTTATTTGTTTGTTGTTTTTAATTAGTTTGTTTTTAATTAAGTTGTTTAATTTTAAGAATATGGTAGTACTATTTAAATAGTTTATAAGAAAATCTTAACTAAAGTATCTTTGATCAAAACATCAATATTTTTTGATTATTTTTTCGCTTGTTTTTAATTAGTTTAATTTTAATTAATTTGTTTTTAATTATTAAGTTTTTGATGTTTTCAATTAGTTTGTTCATAATTAGTATGTTTTTTAATTAGTTTGTTTTTAATTATTTTTTTAAAAATTAGTTTGTTTTTAATTAGTTTTTTTAATTTGTTTGTTGTTTTTTAAATTAGTTTGTTTTAATTAGTTGATCGCAATAGTGTATTATTCTTAAGCCGTTTGTTGTCTAAATGAGTGAAATATGCAGCCTTAATATAGAGTCCTTGCAAACACGTGACCTAAATCACGTGATACCTACGCCCGCCGCCACAGTGGTGTACATCAGACGTAAACACAATCAGCTGTTCGCCAGCGCTGGACGTGTTCACCAGCGCTGGACGTGTTCACCGTATGTAAAGAATCGCGCCCGCGGAAAAGGAAAAATATGTTTAAAAACTTGAACTCTTAGGAATTGAAGATCCTTATACAGTTATTGACAGTTTCGTGGATAATATAAATATGTGGCCGAAATTTCTAAATAAAAATACTGTTAGTAAGACCGTTTGCGTTTAGAGTTTAAGTAGACGAAGCTGATCAAATGCAGTAATATATTAGAGGTTATCTACTGTAGCAAACGTGAGACCACTTAACTCCTACAAAACCCACACTACAACGGCTAATATAATCCATGGGTAATAACCAATCTGGGTAGCATGTTATACAATTTAAGACCCTTATAATCCAGCAGGGAAGTAATCAGACACATTAATACTGACGTTCAACCCTCATGACGGCTGCCCCCACCTGTATCTAGCCCACAATAAAACCAAAGAGGAGTCTGCCCTGTCCTCCCCTGAAAATGTCTCACCTCTGTGATACCCAGCCCCACAGAGATAGTATTTCTTATATAATTTTGACCCTCAGGGCCCAGCAGGGAGAACAAAGGGGAAAGTCCCACTGCTCTCCCCTCAACACTTCTCACCTCGGTGTCATGTTATGTCATTTATAGCACACATGGCTTATCAGGGGAAAGCATTAAGGCATTAAGAATCTTAACTCTGGACAGCTACACACTAGTATACTAGCTACACACTAGGTGCCTACTGTAAACTACTAGACTGTAGGCCCTATGTAGACCTGCAATTGTATCAATTGTAGACTGGGTCCATTGTTATTATTCTAAACCATCTCACTTATAATGTTTCTAGCTTGATTTGTTTCTTTTATAAACAGTGGATTTTAAAAAAAAATTTAGCCTAATCATTAACCAAATAATAATAATGTGGTTATTTGTTGTTGGCTGGTATGATCTAGATTGTACTACTAGGCTACAAAAACTTAGTAGACCAATTACTAGATATGAATTTGAATTTAATTAAACTCAGTCCAGTATCAGATACATATTGCTGTAAAAAGACAACAAAGTAGGTAGGCCTTAGTAATTTATTAAAGCCTTCTACTACAATAATATCAACTACATGCTTGTATAAAGTTTTTACAATTTAATTTAAGTAGCAGATTCTAGATCTAAGTCTAGTCATATAATCTATTTCAATTTCAGAAAATTTCGTTTGCTAAAAAAATGATTAGATAATAGAGCGAGATTTTAGATCTTAGAGACAATTAAATGCTTTAATAGGCCTATTATGACTACTTTTGATTTATTATGGGTGTATTTTGAATCGAATGTAGATCTAAAGTAATTAAATTTAAGTAAAGAAGTAGATTCTAGATTCTATGTCTACCCAGCGGAGCCAGGTATTAGGCCTACTATTAGATCTTATTATTCTTATTAGCCTATTACTTTTGACTTTGTCTTTTACTATTAGTATTTGTGAAGGTCGAGCATATTTGTTTTATTAATAGTTATCTTTTATAATTAAAATGAAGTTTATTATTTTACTGTCCTTACATGAAACAAAGTATCGAGAACTGCATTTGATCAGATTCGGCTACTTTAACTCTAAACGCAAACAGTATTACTAACAGTATTTTTATTTAGAAATTTTGTCCACATATTTATTTATACGAAACTGTCAATAACAGTATAAGGATCTTCAATTCCTAAGAGTTCAAGTTTTTTAACGTATTTTTCCTTTTCCGCGGGTGCGGTTCTTTACATACAGTGAACGCGTCCAGCGCTGGTGAACACGTCCAGCGCTGGCGAACAGCTGATTGTGTTTACGTCTTGTGTACACCACTGTGGCGGCGGGCGTAGGTATCACGAACGGACGTGACGTCATATGAAAGGACTCTATTCTTTAACTGTTAACTGAAAGACAGCCTTACAAGTTTTTTTTCAATTTTAGTATAGTCCTGTATTAATATCTTTTGCCACTGTCCTCTTTCTGGCCCTAAGTTATGTCTATGGCTCTTCCCGTGTCCACAATAAAATATGTTTAAAATTAATCTTTTACTGTTTCAATTCAAATAACTTCGTTACATGATTACACAAGATTTTATTTATTCAAACCTTATTTACATAAATATGACAAAACAGTACATGTATAGACATTGAAATTTAAAAATTACTTACACAGGGTGCCGTTTCACAAAGCAAATATAAAAGTAAAATATATTAGAAAGTATTTATGCATTTAATTTCCTTCAATTGTCTTTCTTTAAGGCAGAAATTTACTTGAGTATTATTTACGTAAACGCTGTAAAACTATTTTAATTAACAGTAAAGGTAAGTTATAGTGCACATATTTTATAACGTAAAATGTGTATCCACCTCCCATACCATACAAAACAAAATGACAAAATGATATAGCCCACTATCTGTCATATAAGAAAGGATGTCTACCCTAACTGTGTCTAATTATTACTTCAACCATTCTCTGCACAGAAATGTATAGGAATGAATAAAAACTACAATCTATTGCAGTACTGCATCGCCCTTTAATTCACCCCCCACCCATACCAGGTTACACAAAATAACAATGATAAAACATGCCACTATTTCAATTATGTTGCGATACCAAATATCGCTTTATGCTAAGAAAAATTCTTAGATACGTATGTATGGTATGACAACACAGTCGAGTAGTTTGTTAAATATTTATATATGCTATAAAATGTGTGCACCTGTTAATCAGCGGTTGACACGGCATACAATAAAACATTTTTTTGGGTAATTTTTTTGCATATAATTTAATATTTTACAAAGCACAAAAGCATCTACACAATTTCTTAAAAAACAATGCAACCTTAAGTCTCATTGTTGTAATAGATTGAGTTAATTGTGAGGTCAAGGGAACTCACTCTCTGTATTAGTATTATATTTATATTGTTATCTTGAGTGATGTCCCTTACATGTTGTTATCTATAAATAGTTCTCTCTCGCCATTTCTCTCTCTCTCTTCGCATCATGGCGTCTGTAAATAAAGGCTGTTAACAACCAACGCGGCTTCTCGTCAGTCATTACAATCCACCTCATTTGGCGACGAAGGATAAACATCTACTAGAAAGAGCACCTACTTACGCAAAAAAGAGGTTTGCTAGAGCTTATTAGCTAATTATTTCTAGAATTATGGCGCTGTATGGCCAAATAAAAGAATTTGATGCGAATGATGAAATCATTCAAGATTACCTAGAGAGGTTAAGCTTTTACCTAGAAGCAAACAACGTGACGATAGAAGCCAAAAAGAGAGCTGTTTTGTTAACAGTCATAGGGCCTCAACAATTTAGGCTACTAAAAGACTTATGCGCACCAGCTAGTCTAACTACCAAGAGCTTTAACGAGCTGAGCAAATTGCTAACAGACCACCATGCGCCTACCCCATCAAAGTTTTTATGTCGAGCTAGATTTGACAGTAGGACTCGTCAGCCAAACGAGTCAATATCAGAATATGTTGCTGCTTTACGTCATTTAAGTGAATTTTGTGAATTTGGAGAAACGCTGTCTGACAGACTATGTGAAAGGTTTGTGACAGGTGTAAACAGCCCTGATATTCAAAGAAAGTTGCTGCTCGAGTCAGATCTAACATTAGAAAAAGCAATACAACTTGCAACTTCAATCCAGCAGTCATCAGATGCGGCGAAATCTCTAACGCCTTCAGGGATCCATGCAGTAAACAGCAGGTTAGTCAATAAACACCAACCCCATCAGAGCATTCCAACTTATGCTAAACAGCCTGCTCGTTCAAATCCTAGATCTAAATCTAGTAATAATTATCAAAAATGTCATCGATGCAAAGGTCCCATGCATCTCATCGGTGCAAGTTCAAGTCTGCAACTTGTTATAAGTGCAGTAAGCAAGGTCACATTGCCAAGGCCTGCTTTGCAAAGTCTTCGTCTGTTGCTAAATCTAGCCAGTCAAGACAGTACCGCAACCAAAGGCAGCACTATGTTAACTCTCACCAAGACTACCTAACCCAACCAATGAACCACTCTACCTGTGAAAATGCTCAAACTGATTCGCAGCCGGATTTCAGCCTGTTCTCTGTGAAATCAATAAGTCATGCTCCCATCAATGTACAAGTTAATATCAACGGTAAGAGCATCAGCTTCCAACTTGACACTGGAGCATCTCTAACAGTCATAATAAAGAAAGATTTTGACGCTGTCACAGGAGGATCAGTGTCTCTACAGCCATGTCACAAGTGTCTAACAACATACACTGGTGACAATGTTCCGGTAATAGGAGAGTGTATGGTTCATGTAAGTTATAATGGTCAAAGTGTTAAACTTCCTCTTCTTGTGGTTGAAGGAAATGGACCGCCATTACTAGGTAGGAACTGGTTAAGTGATCTTAAGTTAAATTGGGAGAGTATTTGTTCATTGAAGAATGTAAAAGAATCTAGTCTTACTTCACTAGATAGAGTTATATCTGAAAATAAATGTGTTTTTGGTAACTCTGGATTACTAAATGATAGAACAGTGAAGTTAAGCATTAAAGATACAAATCCAAGATACTGCAAAGCTAGAGTTCCACCTTATGCAATGAGGAACAAAATTGAAAATGAGCTAAGTAGATTGGAATCTAATGGCATCATAAAGAAGGTAGACTATTCCGATTGGGCGTCGCCCATTGTGCCAGTGTTAAAGAGGGATGGTTCTATCAGAATTTGTGGAGATTATAAAACTACGCTGAATAAGCAAATAGAGCTAAATAGGTACCCTATACCTAACATTGAGGAAATCTCTTTGAATTTGGCAGGAGGAGACAAATTCACTGAATTAGACTTTAGTCATGCTTACACTCAACTAGAACTGCATCCAGATTCAAAAGTCTATACGACAATAAACACACATAAAGGACTCTACCAATATGAAAGACTATGTTTTGGCATATCATCTAGCCCTGGAATTTTCCAAGCTGTCATGGACAGTATTTTTAAGGACATTCCAAATGTTTGTGTGTACTTTGACAATGTGTACATAACTGGTAAGAATGACACTGAACATCTTAAAACACTTGATAAAGTATTAAAAATTGTTGGTGAAAAAGGTTTAAAGATAAACAAAGATAAATGTCAATTCATGTTGACAGAAATTAGTTTTCTTGGTTATATATTAAGCAAGCAAGGTATCAGACCTCAACCTGAGAAAACAAAAGCCATTAAAGAAGCACCCAAACCTGAAAATACCCAACAACTAAGAGCTTTTTTGGGCTTAATAAATTACTATGCAAAGTTCATAGGAAATCTGTCTGGTAAACTATCACCACTGTACAAGCTGCTACAGAAAAATGCAACTTGGCACTGGGGTAAACAACAAGAAGCTGCTTTTAATACAGCAAAAGAGGCTTTGTCTGCTGACACCTTACTAACTCACTATGACCCAGGGAAAAGACTTATATTAACATGTGATGCTTCACCAGATGGTGTAGGAGCAGTCTTGTCCCACATGGATGAGAAGGGTGACAGACCCATTGCTTTTGCCAGTAGATCTTTGAACCAGGCTGAGAAAAATTATTCTCAGTTAGATAGGGAAGGCTTAGGCATCATTTTTGGTGTTAAGAAATTTCATAAGTTTCTGTTTGGTAGGAAGTTCACCATCTTTACAGATCATAAACCATTGCTAGGTTTATTTGGAGAAAACAAAACCCTACCTGAGCATGCCTCACCAAGAATTCAAAGATGGGCTATCACACTAACTGCATACAATTATGAATTGAAATACAAACCTGGATCTGAGAATAGTGCAGATAGTCTTAGTAGATTACCTTTAAAAAACCAAAGCCTGAGCTATGTACCAGAAGATGTATTTGTTCTCTTCACTATCATGGATAACTCCAATATAAATGTGAATGATGTTAATGTGAATGATGTTAAAAGAGAAACACAAAAAGATGAGTGCTTAATAAAAGTATATGAGTACTGTAAGAATGGTTGGCCTGAAGAGTCTGTAAATGATGACTTAAGGCCATATAAAATAAGAAATTAAAACCCTTTGTGAAGATAATATAAAAGATGGAGAAGATGCAGTCCATTATCAGTCAGAGTTGCCTAAACAAAGTATTTGTAACTTAATAAATGATTATGGTGATATGGCAATTTCAAATGTTTTAAAGAGAATACATTAGTAAGAAGGAATGTGATCATCAAACAACCTTGCTAACATCATTAGCACTTACAGAAACTAAAAGGGTAACATCAAAAGAAGTAAAAGATTTTTGCCATTTAATACACCCACTTCAAATACTGGATCACAGTTGCAAAGTGATATTGTCCAGGATATTACTTGTAAACAGTATTTTTGGTTACCAAAAAGCACTATCAGATTACCTGAGGAAATTGATCAATCAAAGAAATCTATGTCAGTCAAGGATCTGAATAACAGCATAATACTTTCAGATGCCAATTCAAAAATAGTTCCATTAAATCATGACAACTCATGCATTGAAAGAGAATTTGGTGTTAATAAGAATGTGTATCTAAGAAATTATGGGAGAAAGGAAAAATGGATACCAGGTCAAATTGTTCAATGTACAGGACCTGTGTCTTATAAAGTTAAAAATAACTTGTGCAGATAATAAGTGTGAATCTATCAATCCCACCAAATCTGAACAGTTCACACCAACTCAGTTGTTCCACAACCAAGTTCTGTTGATATGAGTGAACCAAGTTGTCTAGAGTCAGAAAATGTAAATTCTGGAGTTAATGATTTAAATCCTAGACCTCCTGAGATAGAGAATCCAGATGGTCAGAATCTTGAGTCACCAAATCAGAAGCCACTGAGAAGGTCAAGCAGGACAATCAAAGTCCCAAATAAGTTAGACCTATGATTCTAAAGGTCAAAAGGACTTTGACATTATTGTTTTGTATTTTGATTATGTTGTAGCATATTGTGCATTGTTTGTAAGGATGTAATCTACCATAGTGTTCATGTTACAATATAATTGGTGATTTTAGGATACTATCAATTGTTCTATTGAGAGATGTGTTATTGTGTTCTAAGGGTAAAGGGATGTGATAGATTGAGTTAATTGTGAGGTCAAGGGAACTCACTCTCTGTATTAGTATTATATTTATATTGTTATCTTGAGTGATGTCCCTTACATGTTGTTATCTATAAATAGTTCTCTCTCGCCATTTCTCTCTCTCTCTTCGCATCATGGCGTCTGTAAATAAAGGCTGTTAACAACCAACGCGGCTTCTCGTCAGTCATTACAATCCACCTCAATTGTGAAAGGGAACATGTAAACAAACATTATACACTTTTCTCCTAGAGATATATGATGCTCATGAATAAATATTAACGTAGCTGGACTTCAGATTTTTCATCTTGTCGATTAACTGGTTTCAATCCGTCCTTACAGATTTGATTTTAAATCCCAACAAAGGGAACTAACCATAAGAAATAATATACATGCAGCATTATTTCCCTATATGAAATACTTCGTTACCTTTTCTTTTATATCGGTTTAAATTAAATTTGACATTTTGTTTGCGACAAATTTGATGAAAATTGTTTAATAAATTATCTTGATGTAAAACAAACATTTGTGTTAAATCTAGCAGAAAGGATGTAGTCGGAGTCAACTGACCAGATTACGCAAAACATGTTGACATGCTATTGTATATGTTGGAGGGAAACAATTCCAATACCATAATCCTGGAGGAAAAAAAGTGAAGTACAACGAATTATGTCGTTAACTGTAAATAATACATACGAGCTAAAGGTGCCACTTACAGAAAAAACAACAACATTCATACTGTTTTTTAATAAAGTGAATTTCAAATGTCCAAATACCCTTAGTGTTGATTTGGGATTCTCTATGCATTACAATACCAGTCCGCAAAATAATGATTTCTGTAATGTTTAAGAATAATACCAGGATAATGATTATATAGTTATAGTTATGATCCGAGTTAGTGTAATATTACACTGTAGAAATTGAGACTCAATATCAAGGGTCTATGTGATTACTATAACTAAACAATCTTTTAATAGACATTTTTTTTTCTATCTACAATTTAAGCATTCATCATCCTCTTTTCCCGTTCGTGCCCAAGACACATTGTGGAGATGAAGTAGAGTTTACCTGTTTCTCTGATCTCCATATAAAGAGATAGTGTTGTCAGCGATATGACCAGCCGCCTTTACTTGCCCTAACGTGAGTCAGGTACCCGTCAGAGCTGGATGGACTCAGACGTTCTACATTCGACTTAAACCCAGATTCGAAAATCTAAGCATTTCATGTATTTATGAGAATTTTTCCAGGGGCTTATAAACTGCAAGTAAAAATATTCGATGCATATCTGTATATTTAAAGCTAATTATCAACTGCAGGTTAGGGCACTTAAGGCAGCCTTTCTCGTCATGCAAATAGAACTCAGGAGCAAATGTCGATCTGCCAAATGATCCACGAGTGGGCGAAAACTAACCGCGACTGACCAACACCATATACAAACTACGCTTCGAAGTAAATGCTTCTCGACATCCCCACCCCCACTGATATTTTATGCGGTTGTAGACCATGGGTGCTAGAAAAAACGTGTCAGTTCTGTAAAAAAATATTTTAGAGATTTCAAGCTGATCTGAGGCTATATTTAAAATATAAATATAATATATTTTTATGAAAAACGGTGACGAATTTTCAAAAAGAAATGTGTCCGCTAGAAGTGGTCAAAATTTCGATTGCCAGTTTGGATCCATGAAGACAAAAGCAAGCACTACAGACATACAGTAAAGCAAATTAAATAATAGCTTGTAAAAACAACGAAATATCCAAACTTTGGGCATTTCCGAAATGATTTCCCATGGCAAGGGCTGGGGCTACGGCTAGGAATCCTAATATATAAAAGACGATGTGCGCAATTCTCTCTCTCTCTCTCTCTCTCTTTCTCTCTCTCTCTCTCTTAATAAGTTCAGCGATATATGGAGAACTTAAATATACGGACTTTAGTTGAAAATAATATGGTGTATGTTATGAATGTATAAACTAAATTTTATTTAAAGAAGGAAAATAAAAATAAAGGCATATTCGAATGTAGAAACACATTTCTAGCTAAAGTGTTTATCGTCCGGACAAGAACGCAATAACAATGTTGTCACATGACACACGTTTAAACTAAGGAAAGAACACAAAACTAATGGCGTCATCTTCCAATTTTAGAATATAAAGAAATGAACTATTTCATTCAAATTTGATTTAGATCTACTTATCAATTAGACGTACGCTATGAAATGTATACAATTTTCTCGACCAAAAGTAATACGAATTTTAAAAATAACATGAATACCATTAAACAATCGGGGTTTTAAAGTAATCATTTAAGTCGCTTTATCAGTGTGCATTTAAAAATTTAAATAATCCGGTTTTTCTAATAGGTATTGGTAGCCTGTTATTTTAAATTTGCCGTATTTTTAACTATTTAGTTATTTCTTTGCTTTGTCACTAATATCGTTCAACGTGTAATAAAACACACTGCATTGACCAATAACTATTTTATAAAATATTTTTCTTAAACTAGTTTAACATTAAAATATATAGGCCTATAATTTACGTGTAACGGGTACTGACGGCTAGTAAGACTATAAACAGGGATAAGGTTATGACAAAGACTAGGATTATAGAATGCCGTGTTTCTCACTTTACCAAAACGTTGTATAATATGTACTAAAGAGAGGGGTTATTATAATGGGTGTAATTATAAAGGGTTAATTTCTTTTGTAAGACGTAGCGTAGGCAGTTATGGAGACGATTAGAAATTTAATTATAATTGTTTCTGCTCCAATTTTAATTAAAATGATAAACCATTGGAGAAAAGTTTACATCTAATTTCGTAGCCAACGTATTATGTTTCATATGTTTTATCTAGTATGTGCATAAAAAAACAACACCTAAATATAACCATTTTTCACAATAAAGCGAGTATGTTTTTGAAAAAAAAAATGTCTGATTATTAAAAAATAACAACAACATACCAAAAAGAAAAAAAAAACACGATACAAATAACAAAACGTTGTGATATAACAAACTACTTTCATGTAATTTTTGAAGATTTGATGTAAGTGCCTGTAGCAAAATAAGAACGAAACCGTTTACATATTAAACATTTTTAAATTTTAGCAGTTTTTTTAATTTGCTGTTCAATCTGACACAGAGACGTAGTGACCATCTCGGTGACCCGCACGAACTATTAGTTTTACGCCTTTCCCCCAAATTAGATAAAGTTATTGAAATTGGAGAAAAAGCGCCCACACCCATCTGGAAAGGTTCGTTTTACACCTCACTGAGTCGGAAAAACATAGTTTTGCAATCTTGTCCGTATGTCCGTATATCTGTGTGTTTGTGTGTGTGTGTGTGTGTGTGTGTGTGTGTCTGTCTGTCTGTAAACACGATAAATTGAGTACCGTTACAACTAGGTTGATGAAATTTCATATTTATGTATTATATAAAAATCGTAGATACATTTCAACTTTTGAGTGATTTCCAATCCCCGGAAGTGGAACTTTTTCTACTTTGAATTTTTCAAAAGCCTATATCTTGAGTACTATTTCAGAAAGATTAATGAAATTTCACATGTAAGTTAAATATATAATTATTTAACTTATGTCAAATTTTGAGTAATTTCCGTTGACCGGAAGTAGTAGTTTACGCTATTTCCGATTTCTCAAAAATTGCATGTGAATTTATAAAGTACTAATAATATTCTGCACTATTGTGCATATTTAATTTGGTGTTCACTTGGTGTGCAATTCTTTTTCTACGAGATTCTTTTCTATTTTTAAAAGTTTAAGTATTTAAAATAGATTAAAAATCATTTTTATATCAGGAGTTACCATCCCCTGTAATAAGAATATATAAGAATATTTGAGAACATTTAGGAGAGATCACCCTCGGTTTATTACTTTCCCGCATACAGAGTATAGAGAAAGTATTGTAATCGTGCACAAAAATCACATGCATAAACGGAGTGTAGGGGACTTATTTTAATCGGGCGAAAATTCTAAATCCTGATTTTTTAAAATTTCGGCGTTTTTTTACGCGTAATCGAGTCGGAAAAACTGGACTTTGCAATTCTCTCCGGATGTGTAGATGTGTGTCTGTAAACACTTTAACTTGAGTACCAATACAGCTAGGTTGATGAAATTTAATATACTAGTATTAAACCAAATTTGTAGATCCGTATCAATTTTTCAGCGATTTCCGGTAACCGAAAGTTGAACCTTTTCTACTTTCAATTTTTCAAAAGCCTATAACTTGAGTACTTTTTCAGATAGATAAATGAAAGTTCATATACAAGTAAAAGATATGCATCTCTGCCTTCTTTTAAATTGTGAGTAATTTCCGTTGACCGGAAGTAGTAATTAGCGCTATTTCCGATTGCTCAAAAAACGCATGTGAATTTAAAAGTAATAATAATACTTGCACTATTATGCACATCATGTTTGGCGTTCACTTGGAAGTGCAATTCTTTTTTGTACGATATTCTATTTCGTTTAAAAAAGTCTAAGTAATTAAAAATTGTTTAAAATATTGTCTATATCCCGAGTTGCCATCCCCCGTAGTGTTATATAAGAATATTCGAGAAAGTTTAGGGAACATCACTCCAGGTTAGTTTTTTTTTTACAAGCACATCCGTTTGTTTTTGTTTGTTTGTGTGTTTGTAGCAAATCTTGTAACTCAATTTTGACCAACTTCTAATGCAGCGATTACATTCAAATTTTCATTTAAATCTAATTGAACGGATTCGAAACTAAGCAGAGATAACAAGATTAAATGCGAACGATCACTCGATTGAGTACCAAATTCAATAACAGAAGGGGGCAGTGGCGGAACTAGAAAAAAAGGGCCACCCTGCAAACTTTTTTAGGCCCCCCATATATATATATATATATATATATATATATATATATATATATATATATATATATATATATATATATATATATATATATATATATATATATATATATATGTATATATATATATATATATATATATATATGTATATATATATATATATATATATGTATATATATATATATATATATATATATATATATATATATATATATATATATATATATACAATAACATAATACGAACATAGGATACTCGTTGCTGTCCTGTTCGAAATTTGAAAAAATCATCAATTAAAAAAATGTTCAACATCATGTCATGTGTGTAAGTGCATTAGCGTGTTTTGTGAAAAACCAGTGTTAATTAATTTTCAATAGAAGCCCTCGGTGAAACTTGTCGGTAAAAATAATATAAGACATTAAAGCTTTGTATAAGTAATGGTGTCTCGTGTTATGTTTATTTTTTTTTATTTTTTTTTGTAGTTATATTATCAATTTTCTAAATATTATTGATTTAATACATCTCAATACATTTCCTTTTTATACATTATCATTCTTTAGTAATTACGTATTTAAAAAAATAATAATTAAGAGAAGTAATTGCTTTTTAATTTGTTTAGTACAAATCTATTAAAACGTGCTTATGATCACCCCTATTTGACTATTTTTTAAAAAGGGAAATAAGTCATGGTTTGAACATTTGCTTATCTTTGATACGTTTAATTGTAGATGAAAGACTCGGCTTTCAAAGTTGTTTAAAAACAAAGGGAAAAAGAAGATACAAGAGTGTGGGGTGGTGTCTATAGAATAAAGATAATCCAACCGCAGCTACGGTAATTTTTTACAAAACAACCATCAAGTCAAAAATGAAAGAAAATTTACTTTTTTTTAAACTATAAAAAAAATTATTATGGTCGGCTCTGGGCCCCTAAATGGCGTGGCCCCCCCCCCCCCCGCATTGCGGGGTCTGGCGGCACTGTAGTTCCGCCCCTGAAAGGGGGAGATAACTAGGAAGACGAGATCACCCGATGAACTGAGTTGTGGTTCAATCTGACTGTTGTTTGGTCAAGGCTTTTTTGCCTAAATGTCGACCACGTAGATCGCAATCTACGGTCGGGTTTTAACTATATTCAATTATAAAAGGGAGATAACAAGATTAAATATAAATAGTAGCGATTGCGCGATTTGCTCCCGATGAGGGTAAACTGCTGTCACGGCGGACTACGAGATTGCAAGCAAGTAATCTTGTTTTGACACAGATATTTTCCATTGAAGCCTATATATATATATCTAGTGACAACTTAATTTAGAACAAATTATTAAAAAGTGTGAAATAAAACAAATATAAAAACTTTTATAATATATTATAAGCTTTTACATACACTGAAAATAAGACAATAAAACTAAGTTTCTTTCTTTAATAACTTTGATCAACAACATATGTAGGGGATATGTTTAGATACTTTTAGTATTTATAATATATATTTATATAATACTAGACTACACTTTATCTAGTTAGATAACTGCCGGTTTCCGGGGTCATCCATAAATAACATCACGTCACAGGTGACCTTTTAAAAGTTCTATTAATTTTAATAACACCGATTTAAATTTAGCCTTCATTCTTTAAAGCAAATTTTAAAATGCTTTTCTGGCATATCTAGCCCTGGCCACCTATAGCATGTTTAAATAACGTAATAACCCGTCATTTTGCTCGTGGTAATTGTGGCCTAAAATGGTCGGAAGTCATGCGTCTGGTCCGGATGCCATATTGTTGTTAGCAGCCGACCACGCCTCCAAGTTAGCGAGTAATCCTACTATATCTAGATCTAGAACCTAGATAGATACATCCCATGTATTCTCGAATAAGATGATCATTGAATCTAAGCAAAGATTTATATAAAATAATTAAGGCCTGAAATAGATTCTAGATGTAGAATTTAAAGTCTAGATCTAGAATTTACGTAAAGTCTAGTGACCTAGATCTAGATCTAGATCTAGATTCATAACTTCAACTTGACGCTTGTTCTTTCTTCGACAGCTGATCTGTAGATCTAGAGAAATATATCGTAATACTAAATGAAAAAAAAATGTGGGTTTCGGGGGTCATCCATAAATGACATCACGTCTGTCAGCACTTATCACCCCAAAATAACCAGACCCCACATTAAAAAAGACGTTTTTTTATAATTTAAAAACTCTACTAAACTCTACTTTACCTGCCCAGTGTCCGGCCAAGTCTCAGACATGTTTGAATTAAAAAAAAAAAAACGATTCCGGCCGAGCATGGCTCTGACCACACTATCCCTTCATATGCTGAGAACATAGAAACAGGTGAACTCTACTACACCTGCCCTGTGCCCCGCGAGGTCCTGATAGTCAACATTATCATTCACATATAGGCCTTAAGAAAAAATAATTGAAAACTTTGTTGTAAAAAAAAATCTTTTAACTATTACTAAAGTCATTGTTCTAAACGTTTATAATTAATCTGGTAAATCTACCCTTAAATATATCAATAAATTAATTAACGGCTTTAAATTAGTTTGTAATTAACAGTGTGTTTAAGAAAGAATAATATTTACCACCCAAAATCCTATTTTACAGCTCTACACATAATGCAGATTCTCCTCAATAACAAATAAAAAAAAAATGAGTTATCAAACGTCACTATTCAGTCAAAGTTAAGCCATTGTTGTATACCTTTAAAATGATTGTGGCTAATCTACCTATGTATAAATCAATAAATTAATAAACGTCTTTAAATAAATTTGTGATTAACAGTCTGTCTGAAAACAAAAATTATTCTCTACCTACATACTATTTTACAGCTCTCCACATAGAGTAGAACCATTTGCAATAGTCAATCAGACAAATAAATATTCATGTAAACAAACTTGAGTTTGAGTAGTATATAGATAGATTTATAATATACGGACATTTTTAAACTAAATATTTAGTTAAAGAAAAATACACATAACAAGCTAAAACACATGTTATACACATTTTTTTCACTTTATTCATTTTGCAGAATAGATTTTTTTTGCAAAAATAAAAAAGAAATTATAAAAGAAAAAAAAATAGAATATATAATAGAATTTGCATGCAATTAGTAAAATGTATTGTAGTAGTTAATACACAGTTTTTTTAAATACTGTTTTATTTTATTTTAAAAACTGAATATACTGTTTACAATTTTTTCTCTCTTAATCTATATTGGTTAAGTAGTCCTTTGGAAAAGAGTAGATTGAAATGGGATTTACTAGGGATGGGCAGGGTGTTATTAAAGATAATGGGATCAAATGATTTTAAAAAAATTAAAAAGTGATTTTCCATATAGATGTCGACTGTCTATGACCCTATGCTTTGAAGTACGCATTTGTCAAATATTTTTCAAAATCTTGTTCCCTTTACGATGCATAGACTTTGAAGATTATGAATTTGAAGTGTATCCCTTTTCTTGATGTTTGAAAATGAAACAATTAGATTTCATTATAAAAGTCTAAATCTCAATCGTGTTTTGTTAAGCTCTTAATACATACTCATAGTCTTTTCTTCTTTACGTTCTTAATTTTTAGTGTTGGAAGAGATCGAGCCTTTTCTGCCAGAGGGTTTGAACTCGAGACTTTTTTCGAATTTATAAACCAAGAACTTTTTGCCGACTCGACCACGCCTCCATCACAATTAAGGATACGTGTCAACTGGTTTTGCGCCATTGAGGCCATTGACTCCGATTTCAGCCTGCTTTTCTTTATGTATTTGCTTCCATAGCCTTTGTCCAACCAAGAACAAACTACAAGGCAGCAGTTGTTTGATTTTTGAAGTTGTCTCTCCTAGAGAGGCAATAAGGTACTGCGTACGAAGCGCGGTATTTACTAAAATTCACTCATAAATTCACAGATTTAAAAAATAATAATTTGTTGTTATATCTCTATTTTACCATTTTTGTTTCTATTTCATACCAAGGCGTAAATTCTACTTGATGAGAACCAATAATGCAGAATGAAAAAATTTCACTTTAGAGTTGGGGGCCCCATTTGAAAATTTCATGGGCCCATTAGACACAGCCGGTCCACCCATAGATACTAATATCCAGGATAAATAGTAATGAGTTCGAAGTTAATTTGCTTTTAGTTGCATTAGTTTAAGTCTTTTAACGTATGACTTGATTGAGAACGCTAAGAAGGGTTTTAAGTTAGTGTAAGATTAGCCTTTATTTTGAATTATTAAAAAGAATGATAGGTTTTACGTAGACTGGCGTTAGGTAGATAAAACCCAAACTTGATTGGGTTTGTCTAACAAGATGCTTATATCATAGTTTCATTTCGAAATGTTGTAATTTTAACAGATGATTTTCATGTAATTACGGTGCTGGATTAGAATTAGGTTGGGATAGAAGATGGATTTAAAAATGATTAATTTTTATACTAGATTTAAATTTGAGAATTGTTAACTTTAAATTTAGACCAAAAACCTTTTTGAGCATACCGAATAAACTAAAATCTGTATTTAATTAAAATCATGTAAAAGGAAAAAATATGGTGATAGGACAATTTTTTAAAGACAAATATATATTTTTAATTACTATTAGCACGTACGATATCTTAAACAACTGCTTTTTTGTCGATGTAATACATTTTTTTTCCCACAAATTCTGTGCTAACTCCTGCTGTTTTCCAGATTTACTAAAATGTATGTTAACTTACATCGGAACCTATTTGCAAAAAAAAGATCATATGGCTATATTAATGTAAAGTTTGTTGGAAGTAAAAATAAAATAATACTAGTATTTTTTAATGTATAGTGATGAATGACGAACCCTACTAAACGCAATGTATTTTAAGTTGTGATTATGTTATTTTTTAATGGCCAGAGCGATGTCTAGCTGGGACGGCAAGTTATAAGTAAATTTTAAAAAATACAAATCTGCTGATAAAATGCCCACCACAATTTAAAGGAAATACTTTCGTGGGCAAGAAATTGGAACTCTAAACTATAGGTAGTTAAGCCCTTTTCGTTACTGGTATAATGATGAGTAAATTTACATTTGGTGCTTTCTGGTAATAGCTATATATACCTCTCTTCTTTATCTGACAATGAACTTTGTGTTTTAATACAACAATCGAACACAATTTTGTAGGTGATAGGGAATATGTTCCAAGCATAGTAGAGTGAATACGATGATGATTATGACTTTGGTCTTCAACGGTGTGAAAATAATATCAGCTTTAAAGGGAAACACGGCGATCATCCTCTCAAGGGCGATAAGCACGACACAGTAGAGGCTGGTACCAAAGGAAAAGTAGGACTGTATGTAGCTATCGTTCATTTGTGACACGATCGCGTCGAGCTCTCTTATTGCGGCTGTTATCGTCATGAATAATTCTGTGACGGAGAAGATCGGATATAGCTAAGCAAGCGATAAGTATAATGGTTGATTCCTTTAGACCATGGGTTCCCAAACTGGGGGGTCGCCAACAGGTAGACTACACCTTAGTATGTGTCTATGAAACCCGCAAAAAACAAAAAAACAAAACAAAAAAAAACAAAAAACAAAAAAAAACGTCATTTTGAGACGAGTCGTTGGTAACAAACCTAAAAGATATGGAGTTCTTTCGTCGAGTTAGTTGCATACGTCAGAAACTTGATCGAACAAGGAGTTTTCATCAAGGAAACGCAGCATTAGTGCAAACATCATATGAAGTCGCATATGAAGCAAAAAAAAAAAAAGAAAAACTTCACACAATAAGAATAGATCTTATCAACCCCTGCATGTTGAAGATGGTGAAATTAACTCTTGGGGATTCTAGTGGAGTAAAGATGCAATAAATATAATAATACTATTCAGCGGCTTATAGCAGACATGTTCGTAGATGTTAAAGAACAAATGTTGAAGGAAATCAAGCTTTCACTATTGTTTGCTTTTCAAGTTGATGAATCAACAGACGTGAGTTCGTGAAGACAGTTGCTTGTCTTTGTGAAATATATTTATTCGGATGATAGCAAAGAAGATTTGCTATTTTGTGAAAATATCCTGGTGAAAATAAATAGCCTACGCAGTAGCGTACGCAGGGGGGGGGGGGGGGGAGCAGGGGGAGCGGCCGCTTTAGCAAAGTGGCGCCTTTTTGGAAACTTTTAAAACTCAAAGTTATAAACATTGATATTTAAAAAAAAAAAATCTTTGGTTGGCACATCTATGCAAATCACAAGATTTATTTCATGCAGCAATTAATTATAACAGTAATAGACAAGTAAAGTCAACGTTTACAACACGTATTAGCAGCTGTATCAGTTTGTCATTCTAAAAATAACCATTACGATACTTTGCAATGTTTAAAAAACCTCTACGGGTAGTACCACTTGGCAAGAGGGGTGTTAAGTTTAGGGCAACTGTATAATGTATTTACTTAAGAATAATTGAATTAGAAAATGTTACATAATAAAACTTCAAACATAATTAGTTTATATAAATAGTTTAAATCGTGTAATTTATTTTAAAAAATTACAATACAAACACAAATACAACTAATGTGGCACCTCTATTTAAATTTACTTATGGGCGAACTGCGTAGCGGTGGGGAAATTTTGACAAGGTCAACAACGTCATCACGATGAAGTAGTAGTATTAAGACAGTTTGGGCGATATTTATTAAGATTACAAATTATATGAAACAGTATCAACTTTATATTATTATTTTGGTTTACTAGATCTAAATCTATATTATATTTGAAAAATGCTTATTTTGTATTAAAAAACAACAACTCAATTTAAACAAACACTGAACGCACAGTTAATTATCCGCTACTTATTTAAATCTATTTTTGAATCAGTATATATGCGTAATTGAATATGTAATGTTTAGAACAGTCATCTAAAAACTGACGCTATGTTCACTCTGAGTTGGTTATCCACCCCACCTCACCACCACAATTGTGTAGAGCGACATTAATGTCACACCTAGGTATACGCTGGGTTGGATAATTGACCTAAAGTGACCGGGCAGTGGTGAATGAAGTTGAACCCCTCCCCCCCCCCCCAACCCACCCCGAACTGATCTGTTAAGTACATTTGGGAAAACGCGTAATGATATACCAAAGTACCATGCCGCCAGAATCATAGCTTTTGAAAATCTCTGTGAATATTGTTTTTGCATTTACCAGTAAAAGGTGTGTGAGAAATACAGTGATCTAACCCATACCTTCTCATTTTGTAAAAAAAAATAACTTTAAAGAACACAAAAAGTCAGTAACTAATTAAAAACTACATGATCTGAAATGTAAGACCAATATTTTAGTTACATGTAGGCTATTATTCCGTATGTTTTACTTTTACATTGAAAAGCTGGCTTTTATACCAATTCTGATTTTAAAAACTTTCATTATGCTGTATTACTTTAGCATTTATGATGACAATATATTTAATTATGATTGTAGACAAAATCTTTTTGAAAAAAAAAGAATAGTGTTAAGCTACTTTATTAGTTTCTAAAGTAATTATTGATTTTTTTTATATGCGTAATAAAATGTGTAGACATATACATATTTATATTAAGATATTGATTATTTCCCCTTTTCGCTTGTTTTAATTAATGTCCCAGGAATTATTATGTATTTTTTTTACAACAGATTATGCTGCGTTCATTGTTTTAGGTTGTAGTATATATATATATATATATATATATATATATATATATATATATATATATATATATATATATATATATATATATATATATATATATATATATATATATATATATATATATATATATATATATATATATATATATATATATATATACTTATATAGACAATATTACAAATTCGGCGCCTTTTTTTTTTTGCTATTTTCGCTCCCCCTACACCGAAAACCTGGATACGCCTCTGAGCCTACGGTTTTTGAAACTGGATGATTAAAATAGGAAAACGGCTATGGGGTTCGTACGGATAGTGCGCCATCTATGTTTGGGTCAAAATCCGGCTTTCAGATAAATGTAAAAGATTTAGTTCCCTAACCAACCGGAATCCGCTTCATGATTCACCGGTATGTCCTCGCTAACAAGACTTTTCCAACTCCATTGCTAATGCTAATAGAAGTCGTAAATTATATTAAATCTGGAGCCCTAAACACCCGTCTATTTAAAGAACTGTGCAAAGACATGAGTAGAGATCATGAAGTTTTGGTTTTCTACACTACCTTACGCTGGCTGCCAAAAGGAAATAATGTGAATCGTGTTTTTGAATTGAAAGACGAAATCAAGTTGCTCTTGGGAGTGCTAGGGAAACATAACCTTTTTAATACACTTCAACGACAAAGAGTGGTTGGAGAGAGTACCTTACCTATATATTCGAGCATCAACATGAGCTTAATCTGAAGCTACAGGGAAAATTAACAGATATTATCTCTTTTCATGAGAATCTCTTGCCATTTTTTTATCAAAATTGCAAAATTGGCGAAGAAAAATAAAGCTTGGAATTATTGCCATGTTTGATAAACTCTGCAGTGTGATAGATGAATCTGATTGTGAGATAAATAAAAATTTAAAATAGGATTCTGTGCATCTTGAATCTCTTAAAAACGAAGTGCGGCGTTATTTTCCCTGAGCTGAAAGAAGAAGAATCTGCATTGATACGTTACCCATTCTCTGCGTCGCTTGATGTTTCAAACATTCCCGATGAATTACAAGATGAACTCGTACATTTGCCGAATGATTTCGCGTCACGCACCGTGTTAAATCAAAAACTGCTCACACAACTTTGGTGTATTATGCACCATTCATACCCAAACGTGAAATAGATTACCTTTTGAGTTTTAGTTTCTCAACACTTTTCCAATTAGAAAAAATAAATAATGTTGAGATTGATATGTTTTGAATGAGGTTGGCGTTAACAAAAACTCAACCGCGAATGTTGAGGTTGGTTAATAGCTTGTAATTTCACTCACCGTATTAAAACAGATATCAAGAATAATTCATGTTGAAAGTCTACTAGAGAATCTTATTTTAGTGCTTATTAAATTCCTTACTAATTTCGACTTTTTAATTCTATGGGGGTCGCGGGTCACTTTCTTTTTATAAAAGAGGGTCGCCACGAGAAAAAGTTTTGGAACCACTGCTTTAGACCCTAACAACACATGATAAAAATGGTGAGACCATTTAACAATTCCCTACACAGAAAGAACGAGAAGGAGGACGGTGTCTACATACATAAAAAAAAAATACAATTTAAAAAAACTAAACTCAAACAAAAAGCTCAAAATGTGATTATATTTTAATTTATAACAATACGATGAAGAACAACAAAACTATTTGGCCTCGATCTAGAAGATATCTTCCATCTTTGATGAATTAAATGCATGGAATGCTAAACAAAATAAAACGGGAGTTGTCTCCCCTAAACTTTTTCGCGTAAAATCGAGTCGAAAAAATAATTGAGCACCAAATGAACACAAAAAATGTGAGTATAATAAAGCGGTGCATTTGTGCTTTTAAAGAAAAACAAGATTCATTTTAAAAACATGTAATTAAGTCACACTTTATCTCACAATGGATTATCATCGATTCTTAATCTAATCGAAAAGTTTGAAATAAATAGGTCCTGTAGTAGTGATAGCG